>NC_052135.2:66029842-66218159 GCF_016086655.4 Lepeophtheirus salmonis
GTAATGAGTTAAGCAAAAATATCCTGAACCAAAATAAGAAAAGAAGCAATGCCCATTTCATAATGGCAGGCTAATATTTAATAGACATATTAAGGTCAATTATAGGCATTGTATTCAAATTTCTGGTACACATTGAGATTTCCAAGAGTGTAAACTATAGTTTAAAAACTTTATTTGATATGTGATGCCTTGTTTGGCTCCGATAGGGTATTTCAAATAAAATATATATTATGAATGTTTGATACTTTTAGGGCAATTGGCGATATCTACAACGTATTATTAATAATAATTTGTAATATATAAATTGACAATAATTCGACGAAGAATACAAATGTAATCCAAACTCAATCTTGAGAGAAATCATTCTACCTTGCTTTAGTGTTCACGGACCACACTTGAGGATTGTTTTGAGGCCGCTTATAACGGGGTACGGTAATTTTTCTTTGAAACAATGTGGTTTTAAATTGAATACCTTGAATTGTTTTAAATAATGATATGTGAGAAGTGTAATGTGTAGCGTGGGACTAATTGTAAAAGTTTAACATCAATTGCGTGAGACATGGGATTGCGTAATACTTTAACTCATTATAGTCATAATCTCATCCTTTGTCATTGAATTGAAATTAATTTTGTGTTGATTTGAGGAGTACTTTTTCCCCTTTTATAATCCTCTTAGCAGGAATGACTCTTTTATTATAGCTAATTTTTCCCATGGACATTCAAAACTCGATCAATGTTAATATTGAGAATAGTACATTCATGCAAATGATATCTACCTAGTAACAAAAAAATCCCACGTGGTTTAGCTTTTTTAATAATGACGTTCCCTTTACAGCCTTGTTGGATTACATATATTCTAAAGGAACAATAACATATTGATATTCATATCTCAGTGGCGTCCGCAAGATTATATATATTATAAAATTTCAAATATTATTTTTTTTTGAAAATAGCTAAAAAATCTAAACCTATTTACAAATTTTTTTTTTAAAATCAATAAATATTCTCCAAAAACTAAATTTTTAAGAAAAAAAATTCAAAAATCCACACTCTTTTCAAAAAATTAAAATTTGACAAATTATAAATAATAAATTTTTTGAAAAAAAAAAAAAAAATATTTGAAAGTTTCTATTAAGAGGCAAAGATTTCTTAATTTGGGTAAGGCTATAGCCGCCCCCCAGCCCACCCTCTGCGGACACCCCTGTCTATACCTATTAATAAAAAAAAATTACACGTATTTTTGGCTCTTTTAATCATGACAAACCTTTTACAGTCTAGTTTAATTATTTTTTTATATGAATATTAACATATTCAAATCTTTAAATATATGTGAATTAATAATTTGTATATATTATTCATTTTAATAATGATGAAACACGTGGGACAAAATTTTTTCTCTTTTTTTCCTTTAATTTTTGTTCTCTTGTTGTGTATACAAGAATAACGTAATAAACGTATTATTACGTCATACTCATATTTCTTCATCATTTTAAATTGTTTAAAAAAGCTGTTAACATAATAAATTTATGTTTTGCAAATTAATTATTCAAAATACGCCTATAAACATATTTGGACAATCATAGTGAATAAAAATCCTCCTGTAAGGCTCCCAGTTAAATTGATATAAATTGTCACATAGTCCACTATCAGTTGAATTTTGTAATCTTAACTCAAATTGAAGAATCAAACACAGTTTTTTATACATACAGGAACAGGACTGGGAAGGGTCTAACAGCTTCCAGAAGGGCTTTCAAATACTGCAATAAGTGGTGCCAAACCACGTTCCAGCACTTTAGAAACATGTACATCAGGGGCGTCCACAGGCTCAGCAGTATATGCTATAACCCCCCCCCTCAATAAAGAAATTTTTGCTTTTTAATAGAAAATATTAAATATTAAATTTTTTGAAAAAAAAAATAATATTTAAAATATAATTTTTGAAATTTTTGTGTTATTAGCTGTGGATTTTCTAAATTTTTTAAATAAAAAAACTAATGTTTGTAACTTAATTTTTTTTTTTTCACAAAATTAAACATTTGAAATTTAGTTTTTGATTTTTTTTGTACAAAAAAGTTAACTTTTTGTAAAGAACTGGGGATTTTTGAAATTTTTTTCCAAAAATTTAACCTATAAAATATACTTTTTCTCAAATTTTTCTTAAAAAATATATAAATATAATCGTGCGTACACCTGTTCAAAAATTAATTTTTCAAATTTTTTTTCCGAAAATATTATTTTAGCTATTGATAATAACTTTTGAGTTGTTTTTTTTCCAAACATAAAATTTTTTTGAATAGCTGTGGTTTTTGGAAAAAAATCTATATAGAAATTTAATTATTCCTTATTTTTTTCAAAAAATTGATTTTTGTAAGTAGCTGTGAATTTTTGATATTTTTTCCAAATAATTTAATATATGAAATTTAATATTTTATATTTTTTTCTAGAAAATTTCATTTTTGAAAAATAATTTTTGGATTCTTTCAAAACCCAAAAACGAAATATCGATGACTTGAAGACCACTATAGTGTCTGTATGGGACAACTTATTGGAGGAGACTGTCTGTACAGAGTGTAAAGCTGTTCCATAGCGTCTCAGAGCTTTAGCTGCTGCAAATGGTGGTCATGTAGAATGAACTGGGACTCATTTTGAAAGAAATTTCACGTTGATTTTAATTGTGTGAAAAGATGCTTCGAGAAATAAATATTTGTGTAGTTTCTTGGCTGTTGGAAGTTGTCTTTAAGATTTATGGGTCACACTGTACCTATATAAATTCATTCGACATGGTAAATTGATCATTAATTTGATCTCCACTGGCCTGAATAATGACTTAAGGCGATGATGGAAAGCTGTACAGACTTTATAAATATAATGTATGTCAATTCTCTCATGTTTTGTTGACTATTAACTTTAGGTTTTCAATATAACTAAGGTATATTTGGCAGTTTTTAACTATATTTGCCACAATATAGAGTAGTCCAATGGGGATTAAGGTCGTGGCCGTGCTAACATCTCCCTAAAAAAGAATAATTCTCCCCGATTTTTTGTGTAAATTGATTTGGAAGTGCATTATCAAAATAAATAAAGAGTAGCCCACAAAATTTTTTCTTTTTGATATAGCTATAAAAAAAAGATGGATAAATATTTTTCAATAACTTTTTTTTATTTGAAAGCCTCAACATTCCAGTTTATAATGGAATACCACTTTATTCCTATGGCCGCCGTCGCTGGCCTTACAGTAGCCCATTCTGTCGACCCTATTTTTCAATACATTTTCGATTGTGTGAGCTTCAATAGCTGCAATGGCGACTCCAATTTTGTGTTTTAAACCGTCAATCGTCTCTGGATGGTTGGTGTAACATTTATCCTTGACAGTTCCCAAAAATGGAGTCAAATCGCAGCCACGAGGTGGCCAGTTGACGTTGCCATATCGGCTTATGATGCGATTTTCCTAACACTTATGGTTATGCAAATGTTCAAAATGCAGGGATGACCTAATATTGAAGTTCTAATTGATAACTAAAAAACAAATAGCAAACATACAAATATGAAATATTATATAATAAATGTATACTAAGAGCTCCCGAGTTATTTTTTATTTATTTTCATTGCCAAATTCATTGTTAATATCAATATTTGAAAAGGGATACTGTGTCAACAAAACTTTGATTCCCTTTATCAGTGAGAGATAATTCAAATGCAAGGAGTCAAGATAATATAAAGGAAATCTTAAAAACAAGGCAAACGTATTATAAATACAGTCAAAGCTGGTCTAACAGGTACCTGTGAGTTATTAGGTACAGGGCCATGATGTGTGTTTTATTTCAATATTTTATATAGTGCCGGTCAAAAAATATTTTTATTTTTATAAATGATCTCTGTATAGAATAACTGAGAGGCTAGTAAATACAGCCGTATCTATTTTATGAAATAAGATTTGCATTTTAGGACCAGCGTTTGGTATTGAGAAAATATTGGCGGGGAGGGGGAGAGGTATTTAATTTTCCCAATACATCTATTTTAATGACGCAAAGTTTGTCTGTATTGATGCTTTGTTGCTTTGATTCTGTAGAGTCATTTTTTAGTGTAATCTAAACTGCGTAGATATTTGATCTAAGAAATATATGAGTTGAAGACTAATTTTAACAACGAGCCTGTGTAGCTATAGCTAATATTAAAAAAGAAAAGAGAAGTTTATTTTATATAATTTAAAACAATGAACGTCAATTTAGAAGACATTTAGTTTACGTGTACGTGTTTACGCTTATTACTTCTTATTAAAGTAGAAACAGTACTTACACATTTGGTTGTAAGTCTTACGCATTTTAAGAGTGCAAGATTTGTTTTTGTTGGCAACCTGAATAATGTTTTATTTTATTTAATCAAGCTCTTATTATTATAATTTTCTTGTCGAGGACAAAACAAATAAGTATCGAGTTATAACATGTGAGTGTGCTCATGGAAAAGAAAATGAACACTGAGGATTTCTTGGGGAGTTATTTTCCATATTAATAAAGCAAAGTTTGTCTATTTGGCAACTCCTAATAACTGTAGGTTCTACCTCTATAATATAAGCTTCAAAAACATATTTTCTAGAATTTTGTCCTCGACGGCCTTACATCTTAATTTGCCTTAATATGAATGCTGGCCCGCAATTTTTAATTATGAATCTGGTCCGCAGTACAAACAAGTTTGGATACCCTTGTCATATATAACAGATATATGCCCGTCAACATAAAAACAACCTAGCATGCTTTTTTACAAAGTGAGTTTAGACTACTTTTGTACTTTCAGAGGCACCTCAAATTGCTCAAAAATGAAGTAAAATTATTTGAATAGTTATAGAAAAATCAATGGATATATATTATATTTGAAAAGTCTTATCGGGGCTATTAACAAGGTATCATATATTTAATGAAGGCTTTAGGCTATAGACAGGAATACTGTCTATCTCAACCCCTCACAGAGTTTTGAATATAAAGCCCATATTAAACCACAATACGTTAATTAAATGCGTTTATATTCATGATGAAAAAGCTAAAGATAGGAATTTATCATTTTCTTGATTTTTTGTTTTAAGAATGCTTTTGTGTTGACGTGCCATATTTGTTGTTTAGATTTAATTTGTAATTTTTACTATAAGCAGATTGCACAAGTTGCAATGAAAAAAATGACATAAAGAATAAATTATCAAGAATTTACAGTACTTGTTATAAATATAAGCAATAATTGAATTTCTACTAGATGATTGATTGATGCATTAATGATGTATTTTTTAACTTTTCTAATGACAATTACTAATTGAATAGTATTCTGTGGCACATTGTAGGATTCAAATGTCTACATTTTCTGCATATTTCTATTGAAAAAAATAAGTAATAGGTTTTTATAAATCATCAAAATGAAATGATAGCATCAATCAATATTTTTGAACATCTTTAAACATGAGGAAATTATTTTTATATTTAAGTATTGGAGGACCAAGAGGACTTTTGAATGCTGTAATAACGGTTTTGTTATTCTTGGAGTGACAAAGGCGTCTGCATGATTATATTTTGGGCTGGACTTGGTTTTTAGATTTATTTTTTTCACAAAAGAGTACCAAAAATTATATTTTTTTCAAAAAAAATATGAAAAATTAAATATTCAAAAAAAAAAAAAATGGAAAAAATTAAATTTTAAGACAATTTTTTCAAAAATCCATAGCTATTTTCAATTTTTTTTTAAATGTTCCTGTACGTTCACGCTCCAGTAATTCATAATATACTATATGTATATGGATTTCACCAAAAGATTCATTGGTTACATAGAGTAATTGTAATACTATAATCTTTACTTATACTTAATCAGTGTAACTCCATCTAGCCAATTAAATGAACATTAAAAAAATAAAATAAAAAAATGACATTTTTTGGGAAAAAATTTCCAAAAAATTAAACTCCAAAATATTAAATTTTTTCAAAAACAGTTTCAAAAATCCATAGCTCGACACAAAATATTAAATTAAACTTCATTTATTACATTTTTCAAAAAATTGAATAAAAAAATTTTTTGGAAAAAAATTTAGATAATTGTGTTTTTTTTTTAAAACTATTATCTTTTTCTTTAATTCTTGAGAAGAGAACATCTAAGTATGAAGTGTAACCAGGACAGTGCGTGCTCATGAGTAATATGGTAAGTAACAATGATAATTTCTTGGGGAATTATTGGCCGGAGAGGCTATAGCCCTCCCCCAAATTAAGAAATTTTTGATTTTTTTAGAAAATTTAATATTAAAAATTTGATTTAATTTTTCAAATTTTCCTCCGAAAAATTGGACATTTGAAATTTTTTGGCAAAATATTTTAGTTTTTTCTGAACAGCTCTGGATTTCTGAATTTTTTTTTTACAAAAACCAAAAACCACGCCCCCAAATATAATCCTGCTGACACCCCTGGGATGTGGATCTGGAATTTATTTACAAGTTTGCGGCTATGTGTTAGGGCAAATTTTAGTAATTTTGACGTCATAGTATTTTAAATTTTATAATCGAACTATTTTAATAGCCTAAGAAATTTGTTGTGAAAAAAGCCTATGGTTCTGGAGACAGGATTATATTTTAGGGTGGGACGTGGGGGTTATAATTTGATCGAATTACCTTTTTTTTTTAAAGGTAATCCTCAAAAAAATTTCTCCCTTGTTTGTTCATTAAGTTTATTTCCTTCAAAATGGTAATTTTTAAGAAATTTCTTCATTAGAGGGGGGCTACAGCTCCTTTGGACTCCCCGCCGTTAGACTCAAAATATAATTGAGGATCAAAAAGCGGAGTAATTCCTTCCTATTACCTCGCTGGATACGGAGAGGTTTTTATGTATAATTCCGTCCTCTCAGAGTAGTATGCAGCTAATTTATGAAACATTATGACAGCTGCTCTCCTCTTAAACATTTTTCAAATTGTGAGGGTTATCGTGTGTTAATTTGTCGGATTTTTTATTTATTTACAGAAAATGCATATGATTCACAACTCTAATAATAAATACCTTTTTTTTTCATTTTTTCAGGCAATTTTTAATGTTTTTTTGAATCATTAAAATATTATTAGGAATGAATACTACAGAAATTCTCCCCTCCCCCTCTATTCATTCAAATCCATGAAACGGCAAAGGGGCCAGAGGAAAGAAAAAAATAAAATTACTACGGCAACAAATGGAAAGGAAATACCATTCCTCAGGTTAATCAAGTCGATGATGATATTTTAAAGCATGTTAGTCGTAATATTTACTTGTTCTCAATCTATAGAAAAAGGAGTGCATATAACATTTACTCATCAAAGCAAAAATATTATTTTGCAGGTGTCGTGTACATGCTGCCATTTTTTGTTACTTGTATAAAAGTGTATTAGATGAATCCAAGATATAAAATTAAGAATTTAGGTACTTGAGATCCGAGAATTTTTCAGAATTTTTGAGTAAAGTAATTGGATTATAGCAATGATAAATATATATTGTCCTCGCGTATCAAGTTATTATTGATATAACCTTTATATCAAACACAAAAATACTATATTTAGTCTGGCCTTGATTGGGGTTTTGCTTTAGTAAAGTTTTTCATTTAATGACCTTTTAGTAAAGAACTCCAGCACGTTATAGGTTGCATACAAGTTGTATCATGTAAAAGCAAATTGTGTAAGTTGTAACCAATAAATGAAATATTTAATGCAACATTTAGAGTACTTGTGATCAGAGGATAATGCTATAATTAATATTCCATATATTAATAATAGTGCAATTTTGACCTTTTTATTAAAATTACAAATGTAATGTTATATAATTATTTGTAAAGATTATGTATTCATGAAGAATTTAATTTGATCAAAATGAAAGTATAGTGTCATTATAAAAAATGAAAATATCGGATGATGCAATTAAATAAGATGTAATGAGACTTAGAAATTGTGACTTGTACAATCTGCTTTTAATAGTTAAGACTTGTACAACTACTCACAAAATAATGGGGCAAGACTTCCCCCTTCAACGAAAAATCATTAAAAAAAAGTGATGGGACGATTAATCGGAATCAGGAATCGGGCGTATATTCTGGAATCGGGATTGGGAAAAATAAAATTTAATTGGCTACTCCGATTGTTATTCATTGTTATGTATTCCTGGTATTTAACTATTTCTTACTTTTCTACGTTGTGAAAAATAATTTAACCCCCCGAAATAAAGGAATTTTTTATTTACACTAGAAAATGTAATATTTGAATTTAATTTGATATTTTAAATTTTGTTAAAACAATTTAATATTCTTTGAATATCTCTGTATTTTAAATTTTTTTTTTTTTATTTTTATTTTATATTTTAATTTTTTCCCAAAAAAATAATTTTTTTTGACAACATTTGTGGATTATTGAATTTTTTTTAAAATATCAAATTGTATATTGTAACTTTCTTTGCCAAAAACATAGTATTTGATTTTTCTTTGCAAAAAACGTAATATTTACATTTTAATTTTTCAACTTTTTTTCTTAAAATAATTCCAAAAAACAAGCAAACCTTCCTAAACATCATCCTGTGGACGTGGCTGTTAGCAAAACGGTATTTTTAACTATTATTCAAAATATTAAAGAAATGGCATTGGGATTTCTTTTTAAATTGTCCAATCACTACAAAAAGTACTGTTAATGAGTGTTGTGTTTATCCTTATTTTGGCTACAGGGCTGCGGCGTGTTTCAATCTGGTGTTGTCCATTCTCACCAACTCGATTCCCTGGGGAGTCATTGATATGTTTCTTCTTTATAAATTAATATTATTCAGTTGCATTCAAGGACCGATCTTAGACCGGACTGGATCGAATAAATTAGACCCAACACAACACTACTGTTGATAAACGAACGCCCTCCCATCTTGCGTTTAGGCAAACACAAAATTAATGCAATTCCATGAGACTCACATGAAACATGTGAGTCTTGATTCCTAGTCAGTAGACAACTTCCTTCTTACGATCATCAAAAAATAATGATAATATTTATAGACCAAGGTCATTTTTATTCATATTCCTTCGACCTTGAATGCATGCATGAAGTTCTTTACATTTATATTATTTAAAAGGTCATTAAAAATATTTATCAAAACGATTGACGACTAACTCCCTTTTTAGCAAACCTGGAATTCAGAGTTGTTCTTGTTTTATTTCCTTAAAAAATCACAGTTCAATCAACTCGCTTATCTTACGTAAGTCCATATATTTTGGCGGGAAATAATAAGCACAATAATAACAAAAAGAAGGTGGAGGTGGATAAAAAGCCAGCCCGCAATGCTATACAGTAGACTGTTCCCTTTTTTTGGTGTAATATTTTCCTCCATCTGCGCGATGATCATTTTTACTGGGGACAATATAGAAACTGACTCTCGTGCAAGTGATCAGATCTCTTCCTTACTCTCTCTACAATAGTACAAACATCTCGCTCAACATGCCTAAAGGATCCGGTTTAACCAAGACGATGAAGCTCTCCAATGAGCTCGCAGACGTTGTGGGTAAGAAGGAAGCTTCAAGAGCCGAGTGCATCAAGCTTCTCTGGGCTTACCTCAAGAAGCACAATCTCCAGGACCCCGAGAACAAACAATACTTTACTCCAGACAAGAAGATGGCCAAGATCTTTGGGGCAGACAGAATCCGAGCATTTGGTATGGCCAAGTTCCTCAAGGAGCATATTTCCGATAAAGTATAGAAAACTACCAAAGATTTCAATGCGCGAAAGTGAAGACAAAAATTTAAAAATTAATACCAATTGTACACTCTCGTTTTGTATATTAATGCATGACTACTTTTGTCGTTGTCCCATCCCATAAACAACTTATAAACAACAATTGTGTCCCCTTTGTATTATTTATATTGTAATGATCTACGTAAATCTTTATCTACAATAAATATATGTTATTTATTATCTGAAAAAATAAAAATAAATAAAGAAACTGACTTTAGAAAAGTTTTTATTTATATATAGATGGTATATTTAGGTACACAATTGAGGATTTTTAGGCTTTTTGTACGAGTGATCCAGATATGATGCTATGAGTAAAAAGTTGTACCTTCTTCTTTAGTCGTTAGTATTCAGTTTCTCCTTTAACAATATCTTTCACATTTGTCTGATTAATTTGAGGGTGTTAGATGTGCTCAATGATTTACGGTTTCCCTGTTTTGTCAAACACAACATATCAAAAGTGAACCCTAGTTCAAGTGATAGTTGTTGATCATAAATGATGAAAACTGCAAGTCATGTAGCATATTTTTCACTCCTTCAATTATCCAAAACACGTGGCACAATATTTGTAACTGATATATAAAAAATACTTAATTTGACTTATTTTTTGGAACGGTCGTACAATTGGTCATAAAGTGACCCATTTCCATACTAAAAGGTCTTGTACCACGCCAAAAATGGCATGAAAGGCCTCTAACTTTCCCAAGTTTAGTCTTTTCATCGTATCCAACAGAAAATATCTTGGCGCAGGGGGAAAATTACATAAACTCAAAAATGGGACAGTCTACTATACATAAAAAATTACTACAGTAAAAGCAAAGTGTATTGTTGTTGCTTTGAGAAGCAGGGTCTGTTTTTATATATTGTATGTAATATTATAGTATATATCTATACACATATGTACCTAGTTGGTTCAACGCCCCGAATTTTATTTTAAAGACTTTTTGTTCATGTAATACATATGTATGTAGATATTTTTATGATCATGTAAATTCTTCTTCTTTTGGGGCCTCACTCTAAACCCAGGAAGGGTAATTTTTTCTTTAAATATCCCTTGAATATTACATAAGTTCTTATATAATAAAACATTAAAGTAAATTGAGTACGCAGTTTAAATGGATGGAACACTGGGTTTAAAGAACAAAACCACACAGAGAGGATCATATTGAAACTACGCATCTTCTAATACATAATATACAATATATGTATATTACTCTACTAATCATCATGATAACAACCTTCTTCTAGAATTCTAATAAAACAAAGAAAAGCGACTAAATATCTACACAGAATTTTGTATTATGAAAGGTTTCGTGATACAAAAACGATATACTTATTTTTCTCAGTTTGTATCTCACGGTGCTACGTCACTAACACAAAAATATAACTAACGTTTATTTGTTATCAGCTGTTGATGTTTCTCCTTTTTTCATCCTTATCAGTGTTCTGAACGTTTATAAATGAAATTAGCTAAGGGTAGGAATTTTTAGGCTCAAAAAATTCCCAACAATCATGGACCAATAGTTTTATTTTGTTGAGAAGAATTGATTAACTACAAAGGTTGCGTGATGCAATAAAGGTAACCACGTGATCATTCCTATTTAGAATAGTATCGTTCCTAAATTTGGGGAATAAAATCGGTTCTTCTCCACGTCCAGTCCAGTCCCGCCTTGACCCTGTAATCGGTCTTTGATTAACGTACCAAATTCTTAAGCACCTTCTATAAGGCATCATTTTCACTAATATTATAATAAAGTAAATCAGTTTAAAAGTTTAATTGAGTTGAAAGCACGCTAATATTTTACCATTATTCTTATTTAGGTATTATTTTGTCAAAACTAGACGTCTTGAAATTATAGAAGATTGATTTAAAATGAGTTGTTTGCTGTTTTGGTGAGTAGCCATAAGTGTGGAGTGTGGATTAAAAAAATTGCATGGATCATCGAAGTATTTATTCCACAATGATTGAGTATCCTTGATGCGATCCTCATAGGACACAAATTTTGAGATTTCAAATTTTTTAAACCTGTTCAAGTTGACCAGAAGATGGTTGTCATAATTTATTTTTGAATATGTAGGACCCTGTGTTTGGGCTCCAAGGCTCACCAGATCTCGAACCAAGGGATTTTTTTTTGTGAGGGACGTAGTTGAGCTACATACCAACAGATCTTCATGCAACATAAAAAATATAAGCTGATTTCCAGGATCCGGGAGGAATTCTATAATCTGCCATAGGAGACTGTCATCAAGTACTGCTCCAGTTTTTGAGGTCGAGTCCAGGGCATTATTGAGGCCAAATGGAATAATATTGAATTATAATATATATTTTTTAATTCAGCTTTCATTTGACAATAGTTTTTTTTGTAAAAATTGGATGATTAGTTTAGGAAAAAATCCGTTTAAAATAAATGGGGTTGGTTTTTAATGAAGGATTGCAGTCTCTAGATATCTATGATGATGTAATTTATCAACATTTTTGCTTCCCATTCCACATGTCCTTAAAATTTATGACAGAACGTCAAAATTTTTGACCGATGAATGTCTTAGTCCTAAAAAAGAGATTCAAAATAGATCCCGATCTTTTATCAGTCCAAAAAAAAAAATTTCCATATTACCAAATACCCTCTACATGGCAACATTATCTCAAGTAATAAATTAAATTACCTACATACGACTCTTTACTTATTTACTTCCTTCAATGAAGCCTCAAATAATTATTTGACACTATTGTTAAATGTTTAAGGCTTAGTTAACGTATTTTTCATTCGTATACGCATCTAATTTAAAAAAAATAACTCCAATGTAGCTGAGGTTGATTGATGATGAAGTCATTTAGCAAAGATTGTTCTGTTCAATGTATTTTGCGTACAATTCGAACTGGTTTTATGATTTATAATTGAAGGTCATCATTTCTGGGACCTATACGAGTAGATCTCTACTTGTTTTTTTTTTTGTTTTTTTACAAATTGGGGCCCTTCATAAATGTTTCAGCAATTTTACTCGATCATTTTTGGGATAGGATTAAATACTTATTCTTAATATATACGAATAGGTTGAGGCTCAATTTGAAAATGTCTTCTATTGTTCATTTTCATTGTTCTGATACTTAATCAGGGGCGTCCACAAATCAATGAAATTTTGTATTTATGAGCCAAAAAGGATCGCTTTCGGTAAACTTTTTTTAACGGATTAAAAAAAAAGAAGATATTTCGTCCAATTCAGGGCCAGATCAAAATTTTTAACCTTATACTAAGTTAAAAAAAGTTGAAAGTTTTTTTTTGTGTGTGAAATAAACATATAAAAACGTTTCACATAGTAGCCAAAACACTGTCATTAGTCAACAACAGAAGAATATACAGAAAATTTTAGAAATGCTGAAGTCTCAAAGGTGACAGGGATCGACAACAGGACTCTGTCCCCAACCACACCTCCAAAACAACTCAGCATTGGCTCCAGAAGAGCTGCTATGTACAAGGATTCTTAGCTCCCCGAGCTGAATCTCATGGATTATTTTGTCTAGAACTACCTTGAGTCAAAGGTCAATAAAAGTCATCACTCTACTAAAAGCCCTAATCGACTCCATCGTCATATAATACAAGACTTTAGACCGCACTCTAGATTCCAGGGTCTAAACAAGGTTCAGGACCCAAATGGAGCCTGTTATTGAGACCAACAGAGGCTACATTCAGTGATATGTAGTCTCAATTATTGTATCTGCTGCTCCGTTTTTATTCTTTAAAATGACCATTTCATGTTAATTTAAAGTAGATTGATCAAAAGTACCAGATTTCATTTTTATTCGCTGGGTGCAATAAACCACTCGAAATTGGACAAAATTGAAACAAAACGAGAGTTGATTAGTGTAACATGTTTAAGGAACTCTAAAAGGATTTAAAATGATGCACCCTTTAATATATTTATTACACTTTTTTTGCTATTTAAATTTATATAGATATTTGATGAGCTTCTGAATATGGCAAATATATAGGAAATACTGAAAAAAAAGTTCATAGAATAAAAGTATCATTCTAACAGTCTAACACTGTTTTGTTGTCATAAGCAGGGTGACTGGAGGGCAGAGAGGAAAGGGGGAGGAAGGCATATGTTTTACTCCTTCTTATTATTCTTATGAAAATACACAAAAAAACAAAACATTCCTACATTCAATGACACGTTTTGCGCCACAGTTTTGAAACAACAATGTTAAAAGCTGATTCATAACTCATTTCGAGAGCACATACAGGAAAAGCCGGAGGCATTGAAGCATACTAGAAAATCCATACTTATGCATTGGTTAATTGCAGTGTTTCATTACATAGAGCATTAACTGAGGGATAGGCAGTGTTGAGATTCGGTCTGGTTTGGAAATCTTAGATTGGTCTAAAACCATTATAATTTCTGTTCTGTCTGGATCAGTCCATTGACAAATTCGGTTTATATCGGTCAAAAAATAAAAGTTCAGTCTAGAACGGTCCCACAAAAAAACTATTTTCTAAAGGAATTGCTAATGACGTCATGCGTGTTTCCGAATTGTGAACATCGGCCATGACGTTAACTCACTAACCAAAAAAATTACTATCTATTCTGTTGATGTTTCTTTTTTTTCTTCTAAGCAGTGTTCTGAACGTTGCTTGGTTGAACTAGAACTAGCTTTTTTATAGCTGTGAATCCCAATAATTATTAAATAATAATTCCAAAGTTTGGAAGTATTTACTAAGTACCAACTAATTTTGGTCCTTTTCCATGTTTCTTTTCGTATGAGAGGTTGGGTGATGCAATAACGGAAGGGCTAGTGGAACTTTGACTTTGCATGAAGTTTAATGTATTTTCTCAACTCATATAACTCGAATGGAAAGAAGATTGGTCCGTAGAGTGAGACCAAAAATAAAATCGGTCCCCAATTTGATAACAATTATATCTCAAACAAAATGTCGGTCCAAATCAGTCTAGAAATATAACTGAGATTAGACCGAAATAAATAATTAATTTTGGACCGATTTTCAAAAGTAGTATTTATGTTACGAACCAAATATAAAATTATTAAGGCTTCAAACTTCCCACAATCCAGGTTCCTTTTTTCAAATCAAAAGTTCCCTGCAGAAAAATAGTTATAAAATTTTTGTTACTATGATTCTTTTCTCTAATTATCTAGTTATTATTACGTTAAAGTGTGACAAAGTTTTTATTGGGTGGGTTGTTCCTGACTCAAGCTGACGTCAGCTGTTGTATTTATCCTATAATAACATAAAGGTAGAAAACATAGAGCAAGGTGACTATATATAGTCACCTTGACATAGAGTGATAATGTGAAGAAGAATTTGAAGCAGTCAAAGTTGACCAAAACATTTAAATTGTAGAAGTAATTGATAGGTATTTTAACAAAATAGAAGGTGCTTCAAATATTCTTATATTCGATCATCATTGTATTTTATATTTGATTTTTTTTATGTGGAACTCTTCAGGTTATATAGAAAAAAATGGGATGATTCCATACAAAGATTTGGAGGGATTAATGCATACCATGTTTTCCAAAGTTTTGGTGAACTAACTTTCGGCTTCAATAAATTTCCCTTGCTTTTGCTCAGTTAGGTATTTTATTTCTATGTATAATAATTAGTAAAACTTTTTATTCTTGATTTGCAGATATTGTTGACTAGATCTTTCGCGACATTAGCACCCTCAATCAATCTATACTTATCTAGAGATACTACTTAACGTCTGGCATGGCTAGTTTGTAGATGCAAAGCAAAACTCAATAGGGTTTAATCAGATAATTATGAAAAGGAATATTAAGTGCATTTTTTAAATCATATATAGACATAGCCCAATATTTCATAGATATGTTTGAGTCAATTATCACCTTTGTATTCATATTTCCGAGATGAGTTACAAGACTCAAGAATTTTAGCTATGGTTAAGAACCTTTATTTCCTTTAATGACACTTATATTGGTCCTGATATAAGGCCTGTCAAATAAGATCAAACTATTTCTAATTATTGTATTGTAAAGATGCATTTTTGTTACATACAGTGCAATTTTTGACATATCCAAAAGGTGGATAGTTATAATAATTTGCTGAGAGAGAGGATATTCATGTCATCCCATCTCAATTTTGAGAACAAAAATTATCACTTGCTTTTGTGTTGACGGGCCCCACATTGCCTTAAAAATGTCTCTCATACTTTCTAGGTCATATTTTATACAACTCTTTGTTGTATAAAGTGGTAATCTTTTTAGTTCTATTAAGTACTAGATACACAATTAAGCGAGTGAATCTCATTAGTTCTTAATTATACTAATTTGATACTAAGGCCAGACGGCTTAACGATTCAAAATGTCCTTGAAAATAAAGGAAAATAAAAAGAGTGGGTTAAAATACCTATATGTACGCAAAACCTTGCGTAACGACCATGGAATTTAATTTACAGCGTGTATTTTTTAAAAGGACTCTCTTTAAAAAGGGGTGATTTGTCCCCTTTTATTAAGGGTTAGACAGTAGTACTACATAAAAATTTGCAATATGTGTTACTAGGTCCTCTTGCAAGCATGGCAACACTTCCTTTTATGGGTTTCTTTCTATTCTTAATACCAGGAAGGTGTTTGCTATTTAAAAATCCAACTAAAAGTAAGTATTCTAATAAATCTTTTTTTTTTTTCCCCATAAAATTAATGAACTTATCCGCATTTAACTTTTAAATAAAAATAAAGTATATAAAAAATATGCTGTAGGCCTTGAAAAATAAAAACATGCAAAACCTTCTCCCCCCCGTCTTCTTTAGACATGGATCCTTATATATTTTTTTTGCAAAAAATGAAGAGCGATTCATTAGCATTTATTACTATTTTGTGTATATTTATTATTTACCTTTTATTTGCAAATGCGTATTTTTTATACCTTCTATATACAATGCAAAAAGATAAGTTTCATAATTGTACATAGTAACATATAATGTACCTATTAGAAGTTCTCTCTTGATATTCCGGGATCTAATTTTCCCGGGATTTATTGGGAATTTACATCTAAAGGAAAATATCACATTAGATTAAGTTTATTACTCACTAGAGTACCGCCCAAGTAAATCAGTGATGCTGATATAAAACTAAAATTTAAAGAGCCAGTATAATTAATATAAATTAAATTATATTAAGTAAAGTCTGTCTGTACTTTTGTGCGTATTTATGCTAAAAGTATGTCAATTTTGAGTGTAGAAACAGGGGCGTTCCGGAAATTAAGAAATTGAACTTTTTTACAAGAAAATAGAGGTACAATTTTTCTTCGAAATGATTTAATATTTGAATATTTTTTCCAAAAAAATTAATATATGAATATTTTTTGTGAAAAGCATTGTTTAATTAAATTTTCTTTTCAAAAAATTTATATACAAATGGTATGCAGAAATGAATGAAATCTGACAGACGTTTAGGTTAACTCATATTAAAAAAGAAAAGAAAAAAGGAAGTACTTTTTATAAAAGGCCTGAATGTGACAATAGATTAGGTTTAGCAACGAGGTAAAATAATACTTGGCTCATCACGTCATAATATATTTTTTACTCAAGCCGCTATTATTATTATTTTATTATTGTGGAGAGAAAATCTAAGTATTGAGTAACCACGGGTGAGTGTGCTCATGACAAACAAAGAGTAACCCTGATGATTTCTATTAGGAGTTCTTGTCTTTTTTACTATAACAAAGTTTGTCGTTATTTATCGCCTAAAACCTCCGTGCACTGTTAAGTATTACCGCTAGTATATTCTCGTAGGATTTATCTCGTGATATTTTGTATTGGGACATTTCAGGTTTTTTAAACCAACGGAACATTCTTGGTAAATCCAGCATTTAACTATATAAAAATACCCTAAATCAGCTTGTTCATCACTTACTTTTTAAATGAAACACCTCATAATTGATAATTTAAATTAATTATTTCAATTTATATAATAAACACAAATACTTTTATTTTTATTTACTAACAGTATTCCCCACAACTCCAATTTCCCGGGAAATGAGAAACCCTTAAAAGCTTGGAGTAACTCCTGCTTACTAAAAAAGGCTCGTCTGCTTCCTTTACATAGTACAATGTACATACTACTCAAACATGCTTAAGTAATTTCATTTTCGACCCTCTCCAGAGTTCTTCCCATAAAATTAAAGCCATTAATTTTGTTTTATTTTTCTTTTAAAAAGAAACAACAATGTGTATAGTATGTAAGGAGAGCAGGCCAGCAAGCAATGATCGGGGTCAATGTATTACAATGTTGATGATGATAATATGTACACCATTATAGTATTATTCAGTGAGTGAAGAATGAAGTAAAATACATGTTGTATATATACTTATACATATATAATACCCTCAAGCTCCCGCCAAAAATCTATGCTCGACGTCTACATATTATAAACACACATTCATACCTATCTAATATGTTCTATGTAGTCTCGCAACAAACTTACTTTTTAAAAAGGTTCCGTGACTTCTTTTCTTTGCGTGAAAAATAAAATAGATGGCGCTTCCCGTCGTTTTTTATTTTATAAGTATACTTTATAATATGTGGTGTGTCAACAGATAAACGATCTTGAACAAATATCCTAAGAAAATGAGAAATTCCTAATTTTATCGACATGTTTTAGTTAATTATAAGCCTTGTATTCAAGTATTTGTTATAGGTTAAGATACCCAAGAATTCTAGCTAAAGCTAAGTCAATTTATAAATTTTTCGTTGTAATGATTACTTTTATGCCATTTCAAGTAAAATTTGCGCTACACCCAAAAAGGCTAATGAAAATAATTTGTTTATAGAACTTATACAATGATTTGTCGAAGGATATAAATATGTTATAGTCCAGTTTGAGGAAAATCATTCTAGCTTGCTTTTCTGTTGACGGTCCACATATATAGTTATTAAGATTTATGATGGAAAATAATATAATACGTAGCGTCAAAACACTTTAATAAAAATAATCATAAAAATACCTTCCCTTAGGGTCAACAGCAATAATATAATCTTGTTTATTTCCGTTCCATTCATTCAAAAGGGTTGTTTTTAATCAGTGAAAAGCTGAATGAGTTGTTCATAGATGAGAGTATGTAGATGGAACATGAAGAATAATAATATCCATGATGAAAGGAGGGCTGTAACTTGTATAACTTGTACTCACTATAGGTGGAAATTTATTGTAGCAACTTGTCGTTAGATGGCATTGAGTGCTAAGGTTTACAACATGACGTTTAGCGTTCATATTTCATTGACATCATGTCGTACAAATTATATTTAAATTATACAATTATTGAGTAATATAAAAATTTACACTCTAGTTTTTTTTTTGAGACAGTTATTTTGCTTTAGTAATGATTCCAATATTAATTGTTTAAATTTGTTAAAATGGTTAACATTTTCAAATTAATAATTATTTAATAAAAAATAGATAAATATTATTAAAGGAAGGCTAAAAAAAGCTATCTACTGATTTTAAATAATGGTATTGCTTTTTCCATTTTTGAAAGATGAAAGGTTCCGTGATATGTAGGGTGAAGATCACATTAGTTTTAAATTATTTGGGTTATAGGAATGATAAGGATATTTGCCACACTTAACCCTTTAACACGTTCGCTGTGATGTAATCTTTTTATATAAATTACAAAAATATTTTGTTTGGTCTGGATTTGATCAGTCAAGGGTTTTGGAAACGCACTTTTTCATTTAAATAACTTTTAGTAATAAAACCCACTATGTACTCATTACGTAGTGTTCAAGTCGTAACTTCTACAAGCAAATTTTACAAGTTTCAACCAACAAATGAAATAAAATATTTAGAGTTTTTGTGATCAGAGGATAGTGTAAAAATTGAACATTCAATGGTAATTGATATGTTAATATATCAATTTTAAACCTTTTTAACAAAACTTAAACATTGATAAGTAGTAGTCTGCGGTTCATATTAAAGTAAAAATGTCTTCAGTAATCATACTCATAAATACATAATAAATGGTTAGTTTTTATAGACCAAAGTGAAAGGACAACATGAATTACTCATTCGTAACTAAAATGACTGATGTTGTAATTTTGAATAGGGAGTTTTGAGACTAACTTGTACCATTGATTTATACAAGTTGCAACTTGTACACAACACATGCAAAAATAATAAGTCTTTTACAATAATATGTTCTTTGTGTTCCAAAAAGCACGGATTCAAGCAGTTCTGGACATCCGAGAAACCTGAATTGTTAAAGGTATTGTCTTGATCTAGAAGTGAAATAAATTATTTATACTGCAAGTCCAAGTAATATCTTACCCCTTCAAGATTTTCATAGAGTCCTCAAATTTTATTTGAGCTCATTTCATGTCCATATTTATAATCAGTGATGAAAATCCAGTATAGAATGGGTATGTTAAAAAAACAACAACCTAAATGAATATGGTAGCCCTGATAATTTGAAGAATGTTTTGGAGGAGAGAAATAATAATGTTCATGACGTTTCATTGAATCAGCTACAATTAGCTGTGAAACGGAAGGAAGGAGTAAAGGATTTAAACATTCTTACAAATTTTTCACCAAAAATTACACCAATTCTGCTCTGACTCCAAAATTACTGACAATTACAACTCTGCAACAAATCCTCAAGGTTATCTTTTGTGAGCCCACACAAATGTTCAATCAGATATGAGTATAATTGAATAAATTTAGTAAAATATGTTCACTACACAGAAATTAAATAGTAAGGACAACTGCTAAGGAAAAGAAAATTCATTCTTCAGATAATCAATTCCAAAAAAACGGGCTAACTAAAAAATACACTTGATGTTCATAGCTGATTATAATAAAGAGAGTACATAAGGTACTTAGTGTTAAGGCCATTCTTGATTTGTGCATGAAATAGCTTTCTAGTACAAGTCGAGTTGCGATTCTTATTTATCGAGTTCAAGTCATGTCTCGAGTCTTTGATTTTAATATCAAAGGCTCGAGGCGTAAGTCTTCGAAATATAGACTCAGGTTCAAGTAGAGTTGCAAGTCCCCACCTTTTCCGTGACGTCAAAAGGGGATATGGAGGGGTGTAACAGCCCCTTGAATAACATTTTGTTATCAAATTTGTTAGAAAGACAATGTTTTTTTTTTTTTTTTTTGTCAAAAAATGATTTTATTTATCGTTGTCAATTTAATCTATTAAATTTTTTTTTAAATCGTTCAAAAAGCCTTTGTCACAATTTTCAACTGTGAAAAAGCTCTTTCTCCTCCCCCTACAAAAATTAAAGTAACAGCCCTGCTTCCTTTACCATTATTGGGCCATCCAATAATATCCGCTTAATATTTAATGTGATACATTGTATTATTTTGTGGAATGTCCTCAATTTTTTATGTTCTAATAAGTATTTTTTTAAAAGTTTCATTTCAGAGAATAAAATAAGGTTTGTAGCTCACGATGTGTGTGGGGGATCAATAAAAACCAGTTGGATATCATTGATTTTTAAGTATCTACATATACTGTAACATATCGTATGAAGATTTTTCATTGCTTAGTCAATTAATGGTTAAAAAGGTTTTCATTTGTTTTTCTCTCTTTTCTTCTTTCTTTATTCATTAGCTATCGCACCTATGTAGTTAAGTATATATGTACATATATTTACACTCACACATAGAAAGAATGATGGCATAGGTGATAAAGCAAAGAATTAATAATGTCTTTATCAAGAGAAAGAAGGGAATAATAAAAATGGTGGATGTCAACTTTTAAGGTTCTATCGTCTTTATCTTTTTTTCCGAGAGAAAAATTGTTTTTTTTAATTTTTTTTAAAGGCCCTCAACATCTTCTTTTTCTTGACTGTCTTGTTAGTTATCAGTTGGAACTAGTGTTGGACTCGAGTGGCTCTCGAACTCAAAAAAAAACTTGAATGCACAAAAATTGACACTTTTTTGAAAATTATTTGATAGATTATTAGAGTTGGCTTTACAATTTTGCCCGCACGTTATATTTTATCTATCTATCTAGAAATTCGAGACAATGTAAGCAGATAATTGAAACTCGATGATCGCAACATTTGAAAAATAAAATGACGTCAATTATATATGATAGTTTGGGGAAAAGTAATCTCGTATTTTTTGCTTTATTTCAATACTTTATAAGAAGTGTTACAATCATCCGATTGAAGCAAAGTATGCCCTGTTCTGTTCAATAACTTCTTGCCAATGTGAATCCAACTTCATGATGCATTTTTGTAAAAGTCCTTGTCCGTATTATCAAAAAACTCGAACAACCAATTATCACTGACCTCTATTGAGGCCAAATTTGTACCCCTAAGCACGTTGACCATAGACCGGAAAAGGTGGTAGTCGCTTGGTGCCAGGTCCAGACTGTATGATGGATGAATAAGAACTTCCCATCCGATCTCCCGGAGCTTCTGGCATGTCATCGAAGATGTGTACGGCCTGGTGTTACCTTAATGAAACAAGATTCATCTCTAATTAACCAATACTGGCCACTTCTGTTTTATTGACAGCTTCAAACGGTAGCGTTGTTCACAATAGAGGGTAGAATTGAGCGTTTGGCCATAGAGAAGCAGCTTATAGTAGATTATTCACTGCCAATCCAACCAAGGCCACAAAACCATCTTCGTGGCATTCAATCCTTGCTTGGCTACGGTATGGCCTGCTTCGTTGGGTTTTTACCATGATGTCTGTCAATTGACATTGACGTAAGTTATCCATTTTTCATCGCAAGTCACAATTTACGTCAGAAATGGATCGACTTTGATTCGATTCATGAGATTTTTTAAATATGTCGAATTTTTTCTTTGAGACCTCCATACTCGATATACAATAATTCACGATTGAAATGGGTAAGTGAAATACTAACCGAAAAGCGGTTCTAGTATAAACGTTCTTCTTTACAACATCTTATCCGAGATGCCCAATAACGAACAAGATATACTTACAATTTTTGTTAAAAAAAGGTAGGAAATACGGAATTACTTTTTTACCAACTGAATATACCAAAATCAATTTTCAAAAATATTAGCTTCTACCTATGATTCTTCATTTTACTGGATTTTTGTATGAACAGACACATTTTGTAGGAACTTTTAATAGTCATTTTTTGTGTTTTATGGCTTAAATAATCATAGTGAAAGGTGGGTTTTAGCCGGTAGCCTAAAATGCTGTTACATTTCATATAATTATTTTATTTCATACTCTTTGAGTGTGTTTGTATTGTTGTGTCGATCACTATTTATTCAATCAAGTCGAGTATTGTATTAAGATCGTCGGTCCATAGGATTGTCAGTACTAGAGCTGATTAAAAGAAGAAGAAATCCATAGTGCTATTGGAGGAGAGGGATTTTGACTCTTTCGAGTTATTTGGACAATTTTACACTAAGAAGGATCTTAAAAGTAGAAAAACGGTCTCATTATGCGGAAGAATGGCTGAGTTTGTCATTTATTGAGTATCAGGGGAAAAGCAGTACTCGTAGTAGAACCGTTGACTTAGAGATGATCCCTTGGTATATCCTATCTCTTTATGAAAGGTACTACGATTGTTTCTTGTATCTATCATGAGTTATGACGTATGATAAGATCATTATTTTCAGACTTAAGGGTTACTTTAAATGCTTCAATATACGCGTTTTAATATAAAAATCCCTCAATTTCAATGCTCAAGCCCGAAGGAAACTGAAAAATAAATTAATTATTAAAGGGTTGCACTAATTGATTATCAACTCTCCACTTACACTCTCTCCAATTTCGATATAGAAAGATAATATATGATGTGTGGGTAAAAATGTAAGCCATACACATTTTGTTTGAAAAACTTGAATTATTCTTATAACTACAGGGTTATGGACAAAGTTAAGATCGATTATGATCAAAGTTGATACAAAGGTTACATATGCTAAAAGTAAGAGGCCATTAAATTGTTATACGTCAAAGTTTATATAAGACAAAACGAAAAAATTAATAATGGGCCATACATTTAAAACAAATTGATAAACATAATTCAATTTGTTTTCGGAGGATCTTTTGTGGTCTTCTTTGTGCTCATTCTAGTCCCCGGGTGTTTCTACATTTGTATGAAGGAGTTCCTTATAAAATATATTTTTGTACTCATATTTTCGGTGGGAGATCTGTCTAATACACTAATACTTTTTCTACCTTATCAATTTTAGAAAAAATATATCGCCCTACTTTTTAGCATTCATAATATACTCTTTTGGATAAGGGGTCTCCAAACTACGTTCGTCCTTTGCGCCACGACAGCTAAGAGATTACAGAATGAACCTTACCACGAAAAAATAAAACAGTTTTCAGCCCTTGGAACTTACTGAAAATATTCTTGTTTTGTTAGGTGCCTTACTTTCTATGGATATCGGGTTGGCTTTAAAAACCTTTTAAAAAAATTAAGTTTTAGAGTATAACTTCGATTCAGTGCCATATTTCGATATGAAATAACTTTATAGGTATTGATACAAACGTTTTAGTATTTGAAAAATGAATTATTTAGTGATTTCTCTTGATCGCAATTAATAGAAAATATATATGACCATAAAAAAATCAAGTAAAATAAAGGACTTACATAGAAGCAAATATCTTTTTTATTTTATTTTCAAGTGCTTAATATCCTACCTGAAATTATATAATATACTTTATATAAATTTTTTTAAATTGCCTTTAAATAAGGTCAATTTTAATTGATTTTTGGTCAATTTCATTTTTAATATTTATTTAGAAATTTAAATATAATAAGCTTGTTAGGTTGCGTAAATATATATTACTATTAAAAAAAAATGAATCACTTATGAGTTCAATTTATCAATTATTTTGAATATGAATCCTGGTGACTAGTGTTGGGTCGATCCTTATTTAGGACTGGGGACCGCGGTTCAGTCCAGTCCGGTCCCACTTGTCGGTCCTTACACACGGTAAAATCTATCCCTTGTGACGTTAATGAGTGTGTTTTTACTCTTTTTAATGATTCTGTTATATAATAAAATAAATGATATAACTATTATAATAAAAAATATAATATTTTTTGCAAGTTTTATGCGATTCTCTTAATACATATTTTATATATGTCGTTTGGCTTAATAAACCATCCATATTTTATAAAAAATTTCAAGGACCAAGAGTTAAGGATCGGTTTCAAGGACTGACGGTCCTAGGAATGGACTGGATTGAATAAATATGGACCGACACAACACTTCTGGGTATTAACAAACAAACATATGCAAGAAAATAACTTGTGTTCAACTTTGTTATGGACGTAATTACTCGAACTCGATATTTGTTACTCGGATCCAACACTAGTCACAAGTAAGACTTTTCTAAATGAAATATATTTATTTCATTTTCCTCTCTCTACAAATACAATCATTTAAACCTTCCTTCAATTCATTGTATACTTATCTCATTATACCTATTAAATTGTTGTTGTTATTTTTTTACTTCTTTCAAATGAATAATGAACTAACTTATTGCTTGTTTTATAAAACAAAAAGTTTATTGCTTTTTTGTCTGACCCATCGGAACCATTTAGTGAACTTGCATAGTAAAATACCTACATGTACAAAGATACATATATATGATAAACTTGGAAACCAAATCAATCTTATTTTGTCTCAGTTTATGGCTCTACTTTATGCATGATTATATATTTAATGATATAATTAATTTTAAACAAATGAGGCCTCTCACACACATTTATACAAAAAGGAAATAAAGGTATGGCATTAGATAAGGATTGATGTTCCCAAGTATATTGAACTACTCTTTGATGGGTGGATAGATGGTGTAAATTGACAGAATTTGTGTGGGTTCTTTTAATCAGGGGTGACACAAATTCAATGTATATGTGGTTTATCAACACAAAAGTAAGCTAGAATGTTTTTTTTGTAAATGAGCATGGATTACATTTGTTTTCTGAAAACTAATTATCTTCTATTTATGATTAACTCAATCAAAATGTCGCGAATTTCACTAAAAGTAGCAAATTATTTGTCACAATCAAATAAGTAAGAATTGCTAGATTTAATTTGGTCAAATTAAGTCTAATGAATCAAATGAAGGCTTTCAACTATAGTTAGTACTCATTAGTATATCAACTCATCCCAGAGTCTTGAATATAAAGCCTATAACTGATCGAAATATGTTTATTTAATATTTAGGACTCTTTGTATAAATGATATTAAAAAATGAATCAAAAATTTCCTTTCCTTGATTTCTGGTCAAAAAATTTTTATGTTTACCCTCAAGATATGTAATTTGTGAGTCTCAAATCAGTTTAGAGTCTTTATAGCTCAAGTTTATCTCAAGTAACTAGTCATTTGAAGTCCAAATCAAGAGTCAAGAACCAAATTAACAAAAAAATCATTTAAATTGATATGTGCATGAAGAATACCTTTATAAATATGTTTGAATGATGTTTATTGTAATTATTACTGATACATATATTGCATAAAGTGTCGCCAGTTCTTAATATTCATTCAAAAATCCCTATGTATATAACATGTGCATGTAAACAAATTTTTGTTATTTGATTGAGATGATGTGTAAACAAAAAAGTAATTCGATTCCAATAAATCATGATGAAATTTCACTAAATGGCTTTAATAAAAAAAAAAAAGTATTTCTGTATTGAATACTACTTGAGGTTAATGAAACACAGTGATATTATAATCAAATTAAAATAATAAGAAGTGAAAAGCTCTTAAAAATTCTAGATTTCAACAATTTTTATTGAATAGATTTGTGGAAATTATGCAGCAAACCAAAAAATAAAATTTTTTTTTTTGTGAATATCTACGGGCTTATGAATTTTTTTCCCAAAAGTTAATTTTGTGTAAAAAGCTGTTGATTTCTGATTTTTATTCCAAAAATTTAATAACTAAAATTTTTTTTCGAAAAAAATAATATTAATTTTTTTTTATTAATATAAACTTACGGACGCCCGTGTTATCAAACTAAAAAAAAGTCACTAAATCTGATTTATGATATAAAAAATCGGGATTTGAACGTTTTGTCACTTATAAGCCGATTCCATTGTAAAAATTAAACATAAAATTAACATTATTAAAGTAATATCAGAAATTGGTATTTAAGGTTATTGGAATTCTTTCAACAAAATTTCATTTCAATAGATAGAAATAGATGACTAATAACTTTATAAATATTTTGAAATGGTGTATTTATTACTTAATATATACTGGGTCTGGAAAAATACTGATCCCTACCCCTAAGTAGTCATTAAAATACTAATAATTGATCAGGATGATGTTGTACATAGATATTTTTATTTTATAATATTTTTTACTATAACAATGCACATTAATTATGAGTCTGGTCATCATAAGCCTTCAATGATATCGTCCAATCGCCTCCAGAACCCCTTATACACATCAACATTGTCCTTTTTCATGATCCTCCACTGCTGGTTAACTAAGGTCTTCAGGTCATCTATATTCAGATGACATACTTTGCAGGCCTTATTTTCAATTTGCCACCAAATGGAGTAATCCAGTGGATTCAGATCTGGGCTCAGAGGGGCCCAAAGGTTATTGGACTAGAAGTTCATTTTACTGCACATCCACTCTTATACCATATTAGAGTATGGGCGGATCCCCGTCCTGTTGAAATAAGTACGGGGCCTTGTTGTTCTTCTTCAATGTCTTGGTAATCTATGGGATCACATTTTCCTTCAACACCATTAAGTAGTCGTTCGCGGGTAATCGGTATCCAACAGGAAAACTAATTGGAGACATTTTTTCTCAATTTGAAGCCACAAACCCCAACATCCTCAAAGATACCGGATGTTTGGTCTTGGTGACTATCCTGAGGCTGTTGTTAGCCTGGCCGAAGTATATCACCCGATAATTTTGCTTGTTGTAGACGGGATCAACGGTAAAGGTCTTTTCATCAGAGAAAAACTTACCCGGTTGTTGTTGTGCTTCAGATCATTCAAGAGTTGTTGACATCGCTGAAGACGGAGATCTTTTTGACGTTGGGATAGGAGTGGCTTCTCAATTCTTCTAAGCGCCCTTCATCCAGCCTTTTGGATGGCAAGGTCCACAGTAGACCGTTGTACCATCTTCTTCTGGGCGTACACTGTCATCTTCATAGTAGGGTTGACTTTAAATGCATCCATGACTTCTTCAGGCTTCACTTTGGTGGATCTTCCTCTCTTGAGTTTGTCCTTAAGGCTGTCCCCATCAGGCAAACCATTTCTGACCCAACCGATTGTGGCATTGTTGGCGTTTAAAGCATTAATGATATCCGAGGTGGTCTTCCCCGCACAGATTAATATGCTTAGACATCATTTTTGTTTAAAATATGTACATTAATTAGAGGCTTAGAATCTGAGCTATTCAAAAATAATCGGAACTTTATGATTGAATCAGCTGTATTTTTAGAAGGTCTCATTACTTTTTCTACCGTCGGTAAAGTGTCCTAGCTTGTAATATTTAATCAAATTCACTATGAATATAAAACTCTGTATGAGTTTGCCCAAAGTCATATATTCTCTTTCTATCGCTGAAATAGGAAACAGAGATATTTGAAATTCAAATAGTTTCAATAATAAGGAAGTAACTTCGGTACGTCAAACATAGGGACACGAAGTGAAGGAAGAATATTATCGGGTGAGGAAGAGAAGACGCAAAGTCATAATTGCATAATTATAGACTATAAACTAAGCATCAATTTGATAAAAGTTGATTTGTTCATATCTTTTAAATAAGAAACTTAATTTAAATTACATTATTAATAAAAGACGTGTTTATTATTTTAATTATTGTTTATTTACTATTATTGTGTAGTCGTTAGGTATAGAAATAAACATTAAAAGCTCCTATGATGTTATAATCCTACCTGTAAACTTATTCCAACAATTATGATCGATAAAAAACAAACATTACAAATTCAAATGATAATGAATGTAATGTAATATTAAGACTTATTATGAGATAACAAATAATTAAGTTTGAATAAGGACCCTGATTATAGACTGTAAACTCAGGATAAACATATTCCAATTAGGGTTTGATTTCACTCTTATCCGAGTTTATCGATATCCAAGAAGAAAAAATACCAGTACGAATTTACACACTACGACTTCCGTGCAAAGTATTCCTGAAATTAATTCTACTGTCATGATTCATTGTAGAAATTTAGAAAAAGTCCTAATACCTTAAATAATTAGATATGATTTCCTCCAGCCTCATCCCTCAGTCAACTGCAACGGATGGACTCTAAGAGAACTCACCCTCCTCCTCCGAATACTCTATAAGAGCCAACTCACAACTTTTTCCACACAATGAGACCTTCAAACTGTTTCTGTGACCCTTCGAAGTGCTAATTAACCGAACAACTCGGAAAAAATCAATCACTTCGCATCCCTAGTTATTTCCTTATTATTGAAAGGTTACGAGAATGAAATTTCAACTATCCTCTGTCACTGTCTCCAATTTCGAGATAAAAAGAGAAAGTATGACGTGTGGGGAAACTTATACAGTGGCCCCATACAACAAGTACTTGATGACAATGTCAAGAAATTTTTGTTGTTGAATTGAGAGTTTGATTTTTATCGAATCAAGAAAAGACAACTCAAAACCAATTTGTGATTTGGTTTGAATACTATATTAAGCTACATTTTTTTGAACAAGTCTTTATTCACAACCAATAGTAGCCTCGACATGCTGAGAACAGATTGCCAGCTTTTGAGCATGAAGAGTGTGTCTTTGCTGCACCATACTTTTATGATAGCATCTCGGAGTGTATCAAAATTTGGATGAGAGGTGCGGCATATTTTCTTTGTCAATACATCCTAAACAGTAAATTCCACGGATTTGTAATCAATACTATAGAAGAACCATATTGAGGCAGGGCAAAAATCAGCTATATTGATTCTGCAGAAGTTTAGTTTCTTCTTGGCTGTATGTGACTGTAATGGACTTCTTTATGTTATAGGCAATCTGGATAAAGATGGCCAAGAGTATCTGCAGCCTTCTTGTCACCAACACCGGCGCAGAGAACATTGCACATGCGTTGTTGTTGTTTTTTTTGCTCCAATATTTTAAAACTTAGCTTTGCTACATGGGATAAAAACAAAATTTGTTTATTTTTGTTTCACATGGCATTTTGATGTGAAATGAAAAATTGTAATTAAAAATAATGCGAATAACAACATTATTAAATGCTATTGCATTTGGGTCCTCATTTTGTAAATGCCATTTTCAAATTTCTCAAGGTTAAAACAATCTCAAACCAAGGACAAAAATTTGTTGATTAGTGTTTAAATAAATAGTAATTTTTGATTAAATATTACAAACTGGCGACTCTTAATATAAAATTGGTTATAATAACATCATTTTAAATATTTATAACGGCATGTTCCATGCATACCATATACTCATTTAAATGCAATCATATAAAAATAAAACGCAGGCTAATGCACCCTCAATGTCAATTCTTTAATTACATAATATTTATGTTCTAATAAATTTTAACTGAAGATCGATTTTTATGAGGTTTCATCTTAAATCAAAGTTATATTTATAAAAAAAAACCAAAATATTTTTTATCTATTTTTATGTGTATGGTAAAATAATAAAATTAACGTTTTTGAAGCTATAATAATTTAATGGGTTCATATTAAATATTATTGCATCACATGCATTTAACTTGATTGAATTAGAAATTTCATCTGCATAAATACTTGAGAATTATCTCTAAAAAGAAATAAAAATCGATTTGGGATCGTTTATTTGACAAATTTTAACATATAAATTGTGATTTTCATAAATCACACCATTACTTTTTTAATAAGATTTATAAGTGTCCTATCTTTAGGTGGTTGAAATTTAAGAAAAATCAAAAGACCACCAACCTTCTTTCTATTTGTCAAGTCATTATTTTTACTAAGTTAAAGATGCTCAAAAAATTCTTTTGTAACTGAAAACCAAGGGATATACATTTTTCTAATTAGAAAGCCACGGAACCTTTGATTTTAATATTCTTCCAATCATTTGAATTGTAGAGCAAGGATGAAATAATGCCATATTTAAAAATGAAATATATAGAAAACGTGGTGGAGTATTTTTCAATTATATGAAATCAATTGAAACTGAAATGAATACCTTTACATATGAGTATATCAAATCTCCCTGTTGTTAAAGATTTTTTGGATAACATAGTCCCCCCAAATTGTGAACTTGATGTCTTTTAAAAGATATATACTTTTATAGACATTGATTCACTTCAATTACAACATTCAAGCTTCCAAAATTGATCATTTCTCAAAATTTTGTGTCTGTTTCCTAACTTCTGTTTTCAGGGAGGAACCTCAAACTCCTAAAGAGTCAATTGATGAAGTGATGCTTGCTTATAAGGGAAATAGATCTGCTCTTCTTTCGAGTAGGTGATAGTTTTTGGTAACCTCATAATTAGGCAATGCTTAACAAAATATCCAAATTGGATACAAAAAATGTTTTATTCAAATATTATCCTATTATGATATAAAACAACATCCTAGAGTTATTATTTTGTAAATTGATTGAATTCTATGAATGGTCCCTAAAGGGTTATAATATTTTAGGTCAAAAACAAAAGTTATTTTAAACCATAACAAAATTTTTAGAAAAATAAAACGTAAGTTATATTTGCCTAACTGATAGTTTTTCAATGATGTCTTTTACCGGTCTATCATTGCTTTGGTTTACCAAACATCACTAATTAACCCATCAAACAAAATGCTATTTTATTCATCCTTATCTCAAAACTTAGAGTTGGGTTCAGTTACGGATCGTACATTTCATTTCATAGTCAATAATAATTATCATTGATATGTGTCCAATCCATTTAGTTGGAGTAATTATTTCTTAAGTTTAGTCAATTTGATGTACACTTGGTTTCCAAACAAATATGTAAATGCCTAGTTCAGACAAATGATTTTAAGTAATATACTTACGTAGCTGGAGTGTCTACCCAAAAACAATCTTGGATAAAATACCAAGAAAATGAGAAAATATATCTTATCCTTTTCAAAAGTACTACTACCTTATGTTCCGTTAAGATATTTTGATCAATTATCAGCATTATATTCAAATTTTTGGGTTGAGAAAAATAAACAATGATATTTATCAAAGTTTAAAACGTTCATGGGAATTTATTTGGCCACCTGATATGGCCTTTTAATTTGAAGCTATTATATTATTTTTCTTTAACTACCAAGGAAAGTTTTACGATATTTAATTGGGATTTGCAATGCCTCCCGGGACCGTTACTAGTTTTTTATGAAGGCTGGGGAATGTGGGTTAACATTGCAGGGGCCAAAGGGTCGAGTCTTTTTCAAGTCTTTCTGTACTCCAACTACAAAGAAAATTAAAACTTTTGCGTTCTAGACTAAGGAGTAAACACCTGACAGATTTTTATTTATGTTTTATTTACATTTAAGAGTTTTTATTTTTGGAATTAAGCTAATCTTAATGATTTAATGATGAGACATTTTTCAAACCCTTCTCAGAATAATTTTCAAATTTTCTCTTGTATTAGTTCTTTTAAAAATCCTTTTAGACATTTGTATATATATCATTTTCATGTGAAGTCATCATTATTGATATTGGCCTTTTTGTGGGCTTAAACAACCAAGTTTTATAACAATAATTCGTGGTTTTCAGTAATATTAAGAAAGATAGTCAAATTTTGGATATTAAGATGGGATCAACAAATGAAAGCCCTTAAATCTGACTGTCTATTAAAAGTCTAATTTTATTAAAAATATCGTTATTTCCATATTAAAGACTATAAATTAACAACTACAATTTAGAGAAGAAGACATTTTTCTTGTTGATCCTAATTTTCTCGTTCCAAATCGATCCAAAAAATAATTGTACACATATTGTTAGGAATTTTCAATACGTGTAACTTTAATTTAATTCAAATATCAGCATATTAATTACAAATGGTAATATTTGGCTTTAATTCTTAAATCAATTTGATAAAATTTCATCTAGTTTTATTGGAAATTTGTCCTTTTTAAATAGTAAAATTACGTTGTCACCTTCAGTTATGAATAAATTTATGTCATCTGTGAGTACGATCTTTAGCTCAAAAGTATCACTATGTTGGATTTGAAATGAAGCATTTTTGACCTATTTTTAAACATCCTCATATTCAGCTCTAGATGACATAGTTAAATGCAAAAAAAGAAAAAAAAAAAAAGCCTTAATATATCAAGGCGTTACATATCTGATATCATTTATCAGACTAACATATCAATGTTGGCTATAAATTTTTCCGTTAGAGATTATTATAATACTCTTGTTCATGTTACGTTGTTTGGTATGTTGCTTGGTTGAAATCAAATTACATATTGTTATGCTGTGTACAATTTCCTTCTATTAAATGAAGAATAACCCCAGATTTGGGACCAATTGCTAAAGTAACAACTAATTTTGGGCCTTTTTCTGTTTCCTTTTTTTTAGGCAAGGCTTTGATACATACCCCTTATAAAGTTGTGTTATAAATACAAATTTACATAGGTCACGTCTTAAATTATCGTGTCAATCTTGTGTAGTTTTTTCATCGAATATATTTTCGTATTATATACGACCATACATCATGATTTTTCCCCTCGCCAACTTTAGCATTCAGATGGCCAAGAAGGTTGAAGTAATATTCACCTGTAATTGTTCTGCCTTTTTTACATTATTTCCAGCGTGGTTGCAGTTGTTTACCGTCATTTAATCGGGTCATCTTCGAGGGATGTGCAACCACGTTTCAATTTAGCTGCGTACTTTTTAACAGTTGACATGAAAGGAGCAGAGTTAACTTTTGTCACTTTGGATGAATTTCCTTATGGGTTCATCCATCCAAAACGAATAATTTTATAAGCACACACTATTCAATTTTATCCGAATTTCATTTTTTATTACAATTTTTTAAAATTTAAATTTTAAGTTAAAACTAGACATAAAAAAGAGGTATGACCCTTGCACACAGCTTAAACATAATTTTTTACAGATTGCAGCAACATCTTTAAGTCAGCCTAATAATTTTTCACCTTACTCTAGTATAAACCTACTGGTGATGTGCGGGTTGGCTTTTTTTCGGACCGGTATCTTTTGAATTCTGTGATAAAACCTGCGACCCTTTATCTGATTTGACTGATATAGAAAATTTGACAATATGAATAATACTTAAGTATTCCTTGCCCTATAAACATGTTAATTCTATTTATTTAATCAAAATTGAGAATTTTGTTCACAAAATTGTCTATAAGGTTTTTAAATATAACCATCTATCCTCCCACAATTTATACAATAACTTGTCACAGAACCCGTGGCAGGTTCATCTGCTGGTTTCCAAAAAAGTACTTTTCATCAAATTCAATGTGACCTTTTCTATGTTTTACAAAATGTATGCAAAATTCAATCTTTAGTATAAAAAGTTTCAGAAAAGTGGATTTGCCCGCGTTTCTGGAATATGTTTAGATACTTAAGAGTCTTGGAATGAGTACACTTTTTCAGTATGAAAAACGGAAAGTAACAATGTTGATTGATTGGCGACTCATCATTTATATTAATAAAAGAAATCAACGAAAGAAATTAGTATAAATTATTTTAGCAAAGTTTGTCTAAAGATCCTGTCAATGACAGGTATTAGCACTAGTCTATATGTATATAAAATATACATTAGATTGTTGCTTTTTTTCTTAAAATAACAGGTAGACATAGTGGAAAAATGTTTTTTTCCTATAAAAAAGAAAGAAATGTTTAGTTTGAAATGTATTGCTCAATATTAAGAGGTTGCACGGAGCCTTTGTAATTGTAAATTTCACAATTTTAAGAAGAAATTATGATCTAAAATAGTGAATGTAAAATAGCGGTAGTACCCGGTATTGCCCAGAGTTATTAGGCACCAAAAACATACCTATTTTTCTTTAATAATATGGAGAATAACTCCCCAACAAATCCTTGGTGTTAGTATCCATCATTCTTGTGCACAATCACACTTAGCTACACACTAAATACTTCGACGTTCTGGCCTCAAGGATATAAAAATATGATAACAGCTTGAGATGAATAATTTAATAAGTTTTGATGATCCAGGGAGTTTTTTAGCTCGTTCCCAAACCTCATCTAAAAAGACATTCATTTTTTAAATTTTTATATTGAGTTCTTCCTTTTTTGTCTTTTTGAATATGAGTTAAATTAAACGCTTGCGAGTTTTAATTCATTTTATAGAGTGCACCTTGTATATTATTTGCCATTCTTGTTTATTTAAACCGTACTGGTATATGATATACATTAGGGAACACTATATTTATATAGAGTGCACCCTATATATGTTTATCATAGATAAATACATACAAATTAATTTTGCTTGAATATTATGGGTAACACTTTATATAGTTACGTAAGTATAAGTATTGTTATAGTTTTACAAATATTGGATACTCCTACAAGTATATTACAAAGTATAAACATAATGATTTCTTATAGACGTTTTTGAATAAGGACTATTTTCCCTCCTGGAGAGGAATTCCCCCCCAGTTAATTAATATTTTTTTCTATTTTTCATGCATACTACTGAACTAGATATAACTTGTTATATTCAAATAAAATATACATACTTCTATAAAACTAAAAACGCGATGAATTCAACATACACACTTCGTTGGTCCTACGTATTTAACATTATTAATCGATAATAAAAACATAATTCCCCTTTGAAATTAAATAACACGCTAATAAGTAATAAATTATACATACTGCTTTCAAACAATTACTTTGGCTGTGGGCATTCGTGGCTAATGTATCCTTCCAACTTTTTTCTTTTTCTAATTTATCGACTCGACTCAAATGATTTAAGTTGAGACATAAATATTTATAGGTATGTATCGCTCATAAAACTTTGACAGTCCAAATCCGGCGCAAATGAGACCAATTTTACTATCTTTGTTAAATGAAGTCAACATAGATATGAGCCAGTGACGTAATTAAATATATACCTGGGAGTTATTATTAACAATTAATGCTTAAAAGTGCTAATTATGTCAAAAATAACGTCAAACTATTATTGCATAGGAAATATATTTAAGGTTTTATTGAACGAATTAAATTGTTAAAGGAACGTAGTACGCAGATAATTTAATTAAAATTCTTGAGATAATGATGCCCTGTAGAGGGATTTTTAAAATATAGCACTTTTTTAAATAGCTATAAAAGGGTATGGAAGGGATGGATTTTAAGTGCCTTATTAAGGGCTGATACAGCCGTACAAAAATATGTCAATCCTTTTTGTATAACGAAACCTTTTATCAAACAAATTTAATCTGATAAATATTTTTTTGCTTCTTTGTTCTGTTATAGTTATAAAATGAAATCGTTTTCAGGATTAGTAGAGTCAGGCCTAAGACTGATTTTAATTTCTTTATTAATGACTTTTACACACTAAAGCGTTAAAAAAAACCTTGTTATCTTGTGTAAATTCATGGTCTTTGTGAAATATTTTTTTCCAATCAAGATGTGGCTTTATAGGATACCCCAAATGACGTCACTGTATCATTTCACCTTATGCTTTTTCCCCCTATGTAGAATTTACATTCCTCGTTCTTATCTTGATTTTATGACGCAACCTTTCCTCTGAAGAGAAACATAAAAAGGAACAAAATCAGTCTCAACCAATCAACGTTTATAAGACTGACTATGGGTACAGAAGCAGACAATGCGTAGAAATGAAAATAATTTTAAACAAAAGTCCTTGATATATACATTAATATACAATCCAAATCTTATATAATACCCTTTTTGAGTTAATAGTACGTAGAATCCGCTACTTCAAATTATTCAAGAGTCAACTCGTGGAAATTAATATAAATAGCTGAAAGGAAAATACAGTGCATCTTTCTTTATTTTGCACGGCATGAACATTATTATATCTCACAACCTTTCATCAAAAAAGAAAACAGAAACAAGACCATAAATCATCTGGTAGTTAACCAAATAAGCCAATCCTACCAACTGCTATTTATGTAATATATTCTTCCCAACTATCAACTTCATGTTAGTTCTTCATCATTTTTAAAATGAATTATATATGATTAAAATCTACGTAGTATTTTATTCTATACTGTATTACAATATTGCTTAGTAATATTTTATTAAAAGTAAAGCTATACATTAGTAATTGTGTATAATACCCAAACATTCTTCATAGAGTTAATGAAATGCCCAATATATATATATTATATAGACAATGTGTGATCAACCAAAAATTGTATTCCTGTTCTTTTTGAAACGAAGCATGAATATAGAATAACTTATTACTTTGGGTATTTATCAAAAATAATAAATTATGAAATAGCCATCACAAATCCAGAGAGAAGAAGGAATCGACAGCTGACAACAAAATACTTAGGGCATTTTTGTATTAGGAAGGTAACGCCGTGTACTACCAGACTGTCATTGTAAAATTATTTATACATAATTTTTAAAATGAATGACACATATTTATATTTCATAATATTAAAATCCTAGATAGTATTATATTCGATTTCTGTATTAAAAGTGTAGCCGTACATTATAGTCTGTATATGATAGCAAAAATTTCTTCATAGAATAATAAGACGGCCAATATCTGTGGGATTAGGAATCTACAAAAATTTTGTATGCACGCACCTTTGGAAGCAATCCATACGTATATTATAAGTACAGAAGGGAGCCATGAAAGAAAAAACTAAGTATAATGATTAAAAAGTTTAAACAGTTTCTTTATCCTTTTCATTAGTTACTCATTCGTGGGAGTGTTGACATCTTTCTCCAAAATAATAAATTCCCCTGCACTAATGCTATTTTAAATGTAGAAGGTTTTCCTCTTTATAGCAGTAATCCATTTTCTCCCTCCAAAATTAAATTACAACGAGCTGATATTAGCAAAGGTCTTAATTCAGTCATACCACATGCATGGCTCCCGCCTTTTCCTCGCACAAATCCACAAAAAGTATAAGTTATTACTTCGTTTATCTATCAAAAAGAATAAATTATGAAATAGTCATGACGTATCAAGTGAGGTCAGAGAATCGACAGCTGATAACAAAACTACATTGGGTGTTTTTGTTTTACCGAGTTAACGCCGTGTTCTAAAAGTTGATCATACTAGAAAACAAAATAACTGTCAAAGAACAGTACTTTGTACAAATATTGATCAAGTGCCCTTCGTTTCGCCAGTTGATAGGTAGGATCATTAACACAAAAATATAATTTGGATTTTGTTGTCAGCAGTCGATGTTTAAGCATTTTTCTCTCCTAATCAGTATTCCGGACGTTGATTGGTTGAATTGAAATGAGCTCTTGTTCAGCTGTAAGCAATTCTCAAAATTATTGAATAATATTTCTATAGTTGGAAGAATTGGGGTTCAATCAACGGATCTTAAGGTATTTTTGTGCTTCTATTCAAAGGAAAGGTTGTGTGATAAAATACAGATAACAGCTTGACAATTTGTCACTCATTTGTAAATATACACAATTAGTACATATTCTGACAAAAGAACAATGATACATTTTTGAATACAAAACCAAAAATCAAAGGCTTCACAAACTTGCCAAATCATGGCTTTCAATAGGTTATGTTGCTTTTAGAAGTATTCACCTACAAATACATAGGTATATAGGTGGATATCTTCTTCTAATAATAATGATCCTCATCATAAAAATAGACAGAAAATTAACGACTTCCGTCAAATTAATTTTATTAGTTTCTCTTCACAAAAATACCTATGAGAAATGTCCCTATAATATAATTAACGACTCTATAATCATCAACTAAGCAATTTTTATCGCAAGGCTGGTACAATGAAGAAGATAGGAGGAACAAGAGGAAAGTTTCTTTGTTTGGTAGCTGGTTGCTATACTTATACTTAAAAATTTCTCTCCCTTGTGTTTTTTTTATTATCAACCCTTTAATATATATATATGTATATATATCAAAAGCATAGACACACTATGCATGTAGATTATATACGAGTCATAAAGAATACCTGTAATTGAATATGAAAATAAATACTTCCATTTTTTGAACTTCCTCCAAAGTTGTTCCCCGAGTTTTTCTGCTAATTCATTATGTCTAGTGGATTTCTAACTCCTTCTAGGAATAAGTTTTATTCTTTTTATATTTTATAAATATTTATACGTATATATCTACAGGGTGAAGAAGGAAATCTTGCAAATATTTAATTAAGGGGAAAGTATATATATATGCGGTATGCTAACACAAAAATAATCTTTAACAAAAATCAAGAAAAAGGGAAAATGTTTAATTTTAATTTCATCCTATACACTAGTATTGAAACGATTAATCGGCATCCGAAAAATCATTCAGGAAAAAAAATCAACTCCACAAATTAAGGAATTTTGCTTTTTACTATAAAATTTTATATTAAATTTATTTTTTCAAACAATTTAATATTTCAAATTTTCTTTCCAAAAAATTTTAATTAACTGTATATAACTATGTATTTTTTCTCCAAAAATTTTACACTATAGTTTTTTCTCCAAAAATTTTATAAAAATAATATTTTTCCAAAAACATTTTTTTTTTTTGAGAACTAAAGATTTTCAAAAGTTTATTTTTTTGTGAGCAGCTGCGGATTTTAAAATTTTCCGGCAAAAAATTTTAAAAATTTAAAATTTTTTTCCCAAAAAAATTCTTAACTTTCTCTGAATAATTACGTATTTATTCTCTTAAAAATTTAAAATAGAATTTTTTTCTCCAAAATTTAATACAAGAATTTTTTTTTCCAAAATAAACTTTTTTTGTAGAACAACTGAGGATTTTCCAAATTTTTTTTCAATAGATTTATTTTTTTTGTGAGCAGTTTTCTGGAAAAAATTTTATTTACCAATTTTTTTCCAAAAACTTCCACAAACCAAGCCTCCTCCCCCATTAGAATAAAATCATGTGGACATCCTTCATAGCAAATTCTATTTTTTAACTTTTACTTAAAATATTAAAGAATCGGATTATCGCTTATTTTTACTAGAATGGCATCGAATTTGTCATTGGGATTTTTTTGGAATTTTCCTATCACTAATTTAGACATACATTCCAATATTAAAGAGAATTTTACCTCGAAAAAAAAGTAGGCATATAACTTTTTAGGCCAAAGTATATGTTTTTGTGGTCAACAGAGGGTAACATTTTATTTAGTATCAATAAGCCATTATAGTTTAATAAATACATATATGTACAAAATACTTGTTAAACAGTAATTCTTATATCACTTTTGAAATATTAACTTTTTTAAGGTGTTCTTCAAATTATAGTATAGTTGTAAGGTTTTATTTTATAACAAATTATATTTTTTATCATTGTGATCTAATTTAAATAGTTTGTTCGATACTATAAAAATAGGTTTTGTATTCAAATTTCGGGGGATGGGTTGAGATATTCAAGAACATTATCTATAATTTAATATCTTCATTTGATTTTTTGAAGTTTAATTTAAGGCTGCTATGGTCTCTTTGAAAGAAAATCTTTCAATTTCTAATTCAAATTCAGAAGACCATATAACAAAAGTTTAATTGGTAACGCATACTAAATATTTATCAAAATAATTTGTTAATAGAAATTGTCTATAATCTGTCCAAAAATACAAATATAATCTATGGAAAAATTATTCTCGATGGGCTTTTATGTCAACTTAAACAATAATGATTGACTTGCCTCAAATTGTGAGTCGATTTTCAAGTTAAAAAAACAACTCAAGTGTAATTGATATTTATTAAGTCGGCTGATTTTTATAACTAAACCTCATTAAATGATGTTTTGATAGAACGTATGTGAAAGTTATCAGTTAGTTTAATAAAATTTATAATTTTTGATTATATAAATAAAAATAAGTAATCCATGACCTTAATTTGTTATCTTAAATTTTTAAAAGTATTTGGATCTTTGATTTTTTAAAAACTTTAACCATAAAAAGGTAGAACCCTTATCATTTAAAAACACTAGCGTAGAAAATTCATAGAGCTGGGAGTAATAGTGTGATGGATAAAAATAATAACTTCATTTATATAGTATTTTTTTATTGATTAAATTTTTTTTCACATAAAAGAGTATTTCGATGTAACCATTTTATAAATAGCTTTATCCCTAATTTGATAAAATTTCCAGTTTAAAGGGTTTTCTTTTTAAACTATTAGGGCTTCATATAGTTAAAATTAAATAATAAATATTAAAGACCATACATATACCTTGTAAAATTTATGTCAAAAACTATGATCCTGATTCACTAAATTTTGCATGACAGAAATAATAAAAAATACATAAGATAAATTTTGTTATCCTAAATAATTACTTTTTAATGATGAACTATACTTGCCTATAGGTTTTACCTACTTTGTTTTACAATATATTTCTCATAAATTATTCATTAAAATGCCTCAGAACTCAGAGACGGATTGAATTACAAATTTCATTTTTTAAGCTGGTATACTATCAATAATAAAACAAAAAAATTTAAAATTTATCATAGAATGACCCATATACGAGTATATATATATATATACAAGTTTATGTTTAATTTGTTTTTAAATTGTTGATTAGAAAAATAAAGGTACCTTAGTTTTTTATCTTAAATTTTTCAAAGTATATGGGTCTTTGATTTCTTTAAATTTTAAACAAATAAAGGTACAAAGCACCTTATAATTAAGAAAAGAAAAACACTCATTGTCACTTATTTACTTATATCATTTTAATAAAGGTTTCGTGATATAACGGACACGGACGTTAATTACAGCAGTCTTTATTTTCATAATTATTTACTGTACACCCCATCCGAAACCACAAAGATAAATTCTAATCTGTATTATAGTACTTTATCTCTGGCTTCTCTCATACTTGGATCTATATTACATAGGAATTCGCAATGTTTTTACCAAAGGAAGTTTACATAAGACATAGAGAAACATAGATAGCTGGAACGAGCTGTTATCTCATAATTACATATCAACTCTTGCAGAGAAAACTTTTTTGATATACATATTTAAACAGTCAAACCTAGTCTTATGGTCACCTTAAATGAGCGTGTCACCGCACTAAATGACCATATCCAATTCCCTCGTAGGAATTTAATTACATAAAGAAATTACATTAATCATGTCCTGACGATCCCTTGCCAGTGACCAAACAAAATATTACATAGGCTTGTAGATGAACCTGCTTTTTACAGTCACTTTAGTATACTTACGTATACTGTTGAGAACTAAACAAAGAAGAATTGCCCGTCTATATACTTATAACAGACCGAATCTTGAAAACTTAAAAAATAAATTATGTATCAATATCCCCCACCCCTCCCTATTTCTATATTTATGCTACCTCTCTATCTGAGGATGAATTTTATGGCTTTACTGCCCAGCTGTAAATTTTATCCCTTGTTGTAGTCTTCTATCCACTATGTTCAACTTTTGTTTTGTTCCAAAATACCAAGCCAGGCTTACGAAGTTACCCCCTTAAGCTTTTCCGTTTTCAGTTTCCTTTGCCCTATCGCTTAATGCATGTTTGATCGTACATGCTTGAAAATCTAACAATATTACATAAGTGAGAAATTGTCTAAGTAACGACTGATTTTGGATCTTTCTCTGTTTTTGTTTTTTTGTAAGGATACGTAATAAATGTGTGATCCTGTAGAAGTTGGCCACACGTCCTCCCTTTCTCTTTCTATCTCGAAATTGCAGACATCCACATAGGATAGTTGAAATGCCACTCTCGCAACCTTTTAATAATAAGGAAATAAATTTGGTAAGCGAAGTGAATAATATAATTGGCTCAGGAATAGAAGACGCAAAGTGAAGCGAAAGGATCTCGACTTTTCCGAGTTATTACTTAATTTAAATTACATTATTAATAATAGATAAGTTTATTTTTTAGTTATTGCTTATTTACTATTATTGTAATATCACAGTACACACTATTATGATTGTATAATCCTACCTGTAAACTTATTCCAACAATTAAGATCGATAAAATCATCACAAAATCAAATGATAATTAATATAATATAATATTAAGATTTATTATTACGGTACAAATAATACAGTTTCAATAAGGATCACGATTATTTATTCATAAATAATTCAATTATGTCTTGAATTCACTCCTATCCGAGTTCATCGTTGTCTAAGAGGAAAAATACCAGTACAAATTTGCACACAATGACTCCTGTGCAAAGTATTCCTGAAAGTAATTCTACTGTCATGTTTATAGTAGATATAAGAAAAAGTCGTAATGCGTTATATCATTAGCTATGATCTCCTCCGGCCTCATCCTTCAAAAATGTGTTCACTAGTGTAATTAATTATTAAGTAATCATTTGTAAAATACATATAAATATTTTTAAAACAAATTAACGAATTAGAAATTCATTTTTCTACTTACAAATAAAAGTCATTGCCTTTATGTATTTAATGAACAGTATAACAGTAGGAATTAATGCCTTCACATAACCAGTCGATTGATTAATTCTCTTTGTTTTAGCTTACTTCCCCTTTTCCATACCAAGACAATTACCTACAGTAGGTACGGTGTATTTATATGACATAGCCCTGTCAAAAGAAGTTTATTTTTAAACCTTATTACATAAATACAAAGGAAATTTGGTTTTCATCAAAGAGTTTCCTTGATATTATTATTATTATTAAATTGTAATTTAGCTGTCAGTTATTCATTTTGGATGAAGGATGATCCCTTGATTATATTTTCTTTAGTCGACAATAATTATAATAATAGTTATTATATAGTAAAAAGTCGAATGCTGTATAATTACCAATTATATGCAAAGTTCAAATTTATCACTTAAATATTTATCCCCTAACGAAGGGGGGTTATTTTCGTAATTACTAATCAATGATAATATTACTTAATATCTATGTATATTGATAAAAAACGTATATATCTCAGTTTAGTTCTTTGGGGTAAACTAAATAGGTTAACTGATAACTTTCTGGCTGTATGTACACTTTCCTTAGAGTAATTTTTGAGTTAATCTCAGGGCTGCATAGATACTTGATGACGGAAAAAATATCAGTTGAGGATTCAATTCCAACAGTGAGGGTTTGCAGTTAAAGCTTATATTATATTAAAAAAATGTAACTTTAGATAAGGTTTATCAACGTGTGTGTGAAGCTAAATCTCAGCCAAAAATAACTCTATAGATTAATGTACACCTGCCTATTGATGAAAATTCTGTACATTTTGAGCATGTTAAAAAAAGAAACCTAAAATCAACAAAATAACCCTAACAATTTGAAAAGGGGTTTCGAGAAGAGTAGCTTAGCTGTCAAGACTTTCAATAAGATCAGCTACAATCAGCTGTGACAGTAAGAAGGAAATAAACAAGGAAATGAGCAAGAATTACTCCGATATCGATCCTTAATTCTACTCTGAGTCCACCAAGAACTTATACTTAAAAATCCTCTACAAATTCTTAAAGTTACTCTCCATATTTTATGACCACACTCAAATGTTCAATCAGATTTTGAATATAATTGGATCTAGTAGGAAAGGAAGTTCACTTCTATGGAGTTAAAATTATAATGAAAACTGCTGAGGAAAAGAAAAGGAATTCTTTCGATTACCAATTTAAAAGAAAAAACAGGCCAGCTAAAAAATACACACGATTTACATCACTACATATTGCTGGCTCATTTCGTCAAAAAAAAAGATACATATTATTATTTTTTCATTCTTGAGGAGAGAACGTCTAAGCATTGATTGACTATATATGATTGTGGTTATGAATTATGGAGGGTATCACTAAGGATTTCTTGAGGAGTTATCTTTTATATTGCTAAGTCAAAATTTGTCTGTTCGCTGACGTCTAATTATATACAGTAATACTGTATACTACTGCTGGTGTGTGATATTTGGGGAATGTTTCTTACGCAAACTGATGTTAACAACTAGAGACATCCAATAACAAACAGTCTTTGACTTCAATTAACTAAAAACAAACATTAAATAAAAATTCCCCAATTTTCTTTTAAAAATCAAGAACATTTCTTTTAAAATACGGACATAATTGCATCTCTAATGAGTTTTTATAAACATATATCCACTATATACCTATATTATATAACTACAATTATTTACCTTCGTTCTTTCTAGGGCACACCACATATCAATGGGTAATCTTAATAGTAAAATAATAAAGATAGAAACGAAAAAAAAAAGAAGTTAATAGAACCTCTTGTATAATTATATATATATAAGCCAAATGGTTTTCCCACGAACTTTAATAGTTCTTCCAAAGAAGTAAATAATAGTAACAAATTTAAAAAAATAAAATGATTCATCAATTTTTTTTTATTTAAAAAAAAAACAAAAACACAATTCTTTTTACATGTTCATTTTGCTAATTATTCAAGAAGATATATATTTTCTTATTTATGATTTCAAGGAATTGCTTTTCCTCAATATTCGGAATCCTCATACTTTTAAGTCATAAAAAGAAGACACAGTTTTTTAAAGAGAGTTAAACATTAATAAACTTATGTACTTTTGTGCCGTAGCATTTCTATATTGTAATTACAGCTAACTAGTAAAGAAACAGTCTGTTTTTATAATTTATACTTATTTGGGATGCACCAATTTAGTCGGTCTTACTGGAAATTCCTTTTTTAAATTAGAATGATGAAAATAATTTTTAATCGTAAAGTTAAGACTTACTGCAACTTCGTAACAAAAAAAAAAAAAAAAAAACTTGAAAAAATGTAAATTTAAAAAGTTGTGTAAGATTTGTTACTTTTTTTGTATATTTATTAAGTTAAAAAAGTGCAATTATAGAATACTAGATGTAGTATTACAAATTCTTGCTGTAATTATTCGTTTTCATGAGCACACTGGCCCGTAGCTACTCACTCAAAACTTAAACGTTGTCTTCTCAAGAATAGTGCTCGCTTTACATTATGCTTCTTTTTTTTTACTGCATTGGTATATGAATCAGGTAGTTACTATATACAGTGCACCCGGTAAAGTATTTTAAATATTTTTACTCGCTAGATGGCTCTTAAGTTGAATCAGTGTTACTTTCCAAAAACTTTTTCGCAACAATTAGCGAGATTTTTTTTTCTTCAAAGGAGCAGTTGTTTAATTCAATTCAGTCAAATTGTATCACTTCACTGAATCCTCAAATTGTATCTCATGTTCACATAATGAAATGCCCTAATTTCCTTAATGGAACATCCTTTTTCATTGAAGGAAGGAAGAGTTGATGATATTTCCAATGCCCAGGGGTAATACTTTGTTTTATTAATAAAATTGAAATATTACTTTCAAAAACCTACAAAAATAAAATTTTTATTTAATAAGGTTTTTTTCATGTTTCTCTTGGTAAAAACAATTATAAACACTCCACTCCATCTCAATCCAAAGGCAAAAATTTGTTGGCTAGTGGCTATACAAATCTCATCTTAGCTGAAGATTGTAGTTTTTATTAGTTGTATTAACGATTCCATTGACGGCAATACTTATCTTAACTCTTTATTAAAATAAATTTATTGTGTAACTGTTAGGAGTAGTACAGAAGAAGTGTTTTCTCTTTTTCCGGCTTCAACAGTAATAATGTACTCAAAAAGTTTTCAAAGGAAAAAGTTTTTCTGCATGCACTCCATGTAGCAATATTTGCAAGGTTGCAAAGACAATGTTGTGCAGTCTGTGATATTTTACAATATTATAAATATTAATGCCTTTTACCGGGCTTTTTAAACTATATTTAGTATTGACTAGAAAATCAATATATAATTGGCTGATTCATCGGTAGTCAGGGGGATTAACGATGCAGCCCCAATAGGTATATTTTATTTAAAAAAAGCATCCTAAATGTTATCGATGATTATTAGTCTTGGTCTCTATGCTTTTTGTCATGGTCTTTGTATCGACTCTTTAAAGTACCGGTAGTTGCATAAATACGCGGACTAATTTTTAAACACTTATATCTCGAGGTTCCGTGACCGGAAATAAAAAACTCCCCCACAAGTAACTCGGTAAATCTTTTGGCTTTGTTTTTTTTTCTTACTCGCATCAAACAAAGTCGTTTACGATGAATGACGAGGCCAAACGTCATATGGTTGCCACTCTTCTCCGCGCCAGTAGGTCTGTCAAGGAGATAATCAAGGACACTGGACTATCCAGGACTACTGCGTTCAAGGTCCAGAAGCTTGTCAGGAGGGAAAAGATCTGAAGGAGGGTGTTCGGACCGGCATACCACGGAAAATCAATGTGGATGAGGCGAAGGAGGCCTTCTTAAAAGCATTTGGCCACCTCAATCACCTAATTTGAATCCCCTTGACTACAGTGTCTGGTGGCAAATTGAGAAGAAGGCCTGTCCTACCCGCAACGCGAATTTGGACTAATTGAAGGCCAGCGTCAATAGGCAATGGGCAGCCATGGAAGACCATTATATCATCAATGTGTGCAAGGCCTTCCACGGGCGCTTGGAGAGTGTTATAGTAGCTGATGGCAGTTATATTCAGTAACTATATTAAATTTTATACTGGAATAAATTCACTATTATATAATTCTCAAAAAAATACGACATACGAATTTTATTACACATTTAATTATTTGCCACAAATAGTCCGCGTATTTATGCAAGCAACTAGCGGTATGTCCCTCGTTTTCAATAACAAGACCAAACTAACTATGATTTTAAAAAATGAAAAAAATTTCGTATGGTCTTTTTTTTTTTTGTGATTTTAACTACAACCAATTTTGCATCATTTTAAATAATAATATAGCGAAATCGTTTTTATTTATCAAATGAGTACTTAATAAATAAATAGTTACTATAATTGTCAAGAATAAAAAGGTTCATTCAACCACAAATCAAATAATGTAAAAAAATGAGCACTAAACAGCTCTTTTTATGAAATTTTTTACTCATATACTATAGTCAATGTGTGGTTTTTTTGTTCTAATTGGAAAACATAATCATTATTTTTTATTTTCTAAAGTTATTATCCTTATTCTTTCAATCTTGAGGAGAGAACATCTAAGTATTAGGTTAAGTAAAAAGTTCTGAGCGTTTTTCGCTAGATGCCTTTAGTGAACTATATTTCACAATGGCAGGTTGAGGTAGCTCTGAGAAACATTGATACAGTAGAATGTTATATTATTTATCATAGAAAAGAGAAGGTTAATTTGTGACATAAATTTGACAATTTTGGGAAATAATTTTTTGAAGGGGGGGGGGCGGAGGGTGTGTAACATCCCTCATACCCCAGGGTTGACTGCAAGGGAGGGGTGAAGCCAAACCATAGAATTTTGTTCTTGATGAATAAAAAGTATTAGATTGGAAGACAAATTTTTATTGTTCTTTTATTTCCAAAAAAAGGTAATTTGATCAAATTTTGGATGATTTTTTTTTTCTTTCAAAAACAACAAACAAACTACTATAAAATACAAAAGAACTATAAAACATCTACTCCAAAGTTGTAAGTTCAGAAAAGAGACTCAACAACCCTCAACGACTCGCTGCGATTGCATCGTGGTTATTCCACAAAAGTGCTGCAGTACAATTTGTAGACTTGTTAGAAAATTCAAGTGTGTCAACTCTCCCGCCCCTATTTGTCACGGCTCCCTAAAGTCTGACTCTTGGTTAAGGTTGTATTGAGTAACACACCTTTATGGAAATGTCACAGAATGCTTCACTTGCTCAATCCCACTCTACAAAACATGTACTCTTCATTTCCAATGGTGGAATAATCATCATTATATATGTAGACCATAAAACCACTTGTTGGTTTTTTATATCATGATCATTGTTGATGTTGTTATTCTTCTTTTCATTACGAGGAACCATTTTTCTGCTCCACTCCAATCACCCTATAATTAATTCTATATGTAGATACATATAACCATTTTTTAAAGGTCTTACTTTAATGATTCTAAATAGTATCTACATATATAAAATACCTTACAGGGTGCAGGAGGATTTTTCCCCGAAATATTAATTTTTTAAATCAGACTTTTCAAAATATAAATGGATGTACTGTTTATTGATAAATCCTTTTGACAAAAAATATTCATCTATGTAATGACTAGAATAATTCAATATGATATATATACCTTTGGAAATAATTACATATTTTACAGGAGAATTAAAACTGGGGCAGATCTTAAAATATATATCTTGAACAACTGGTGTTTCATGATGCCAACTTCTCCACATTAAGGTGTTAGGTCTTATCAACCTTGGCTTTCAAAATGCACACAACAGGATTGATGTAAGGTAATTACTCTCAGATACATGACCTAAGTAGCAGGATGCGTTGATCTGAAGGTCATCTTTACCATAGGCGGAGTTTGAAATTTGTTATTTAGGGATAAATTGTATTTATTTGCATGTTCATATTATTTATCTTGAGGGTCAGGGGGGACTAGCTCTCCCTCCAACTCAGTCTATGTCCTTACCCTCTTTTGATGAGTTTACAATGAATCCGTCATTTTGACAGTTCATAATCTGGTCCACAGTGAAGATCTTCTTGCCCGACAAAATGTCAGCGTTCACAAGAAGAGAAACACTTTGCCTTTTATCTTACTGTGCACTCATTTCGTCTGATTCCAAAGAATCTATATTAAGGGTCGAAGAAAAGAACTTAACTTGTCGGCTGAATGTATTTTTATATTCTTTGACCCTCAAATAATTATATAATCAAATAAAACTGCACAGCCCAATTATCTACTGCACTCTGTAAATAAATATATATAAAGTACAGAGTACGTTGTGTTTCATTAGTACTTTATAAATCACCTACATATTTATGGTACGATTTGTTTATCTAAAGGACCATAACTGATAATAAAACCAGTGGGGAGTTGTCTTTACATATGTAAAGTGTGTTTACTCAAATCTAACTTTCACCTCTTTGTTTTTAACCTATGATTTTGCATTTAATTAACTTAAGGTCTTTTTCCTCATTAATTGGTATTTTAAAAATGTTTTATTTTTCATTTTGAGAGACGAGGTTTTATTATTTGCTCCGTTGCGCTTTGACTATGTGCCTTATTAAGAAAATACTCATCAATTAAGTAGTAATTTTTCATAAAATAATAATCTGTATATTCGTACATAATAACTCTCCCTATATAAATACGTCCGCTCCTCCAATACCCCCAAATAACTCATAGTCTATTCAACCATTATGAAATGTAGTTATATTGGGCAGGGGTCCAAGCAAAGGATAAAATAAACAAAGTCAAGAATATTTTAGTATCTAGTAGTACTTAAGAAGCTGACCAAAAATATATAATATGAAGATCTAGTTCATCTAAAACATTGATTTGTTTTCAATTTTATTTAGAAAATAAACAATACAAGATTGATTTAGTAAAACTCCATTCTTTAAATATATATATTTAGCTTCTTTTTTTTATACTATATAATTCCATATCCCGGAAATTTAAATTTTTGACACTAAACCTCGAGAAATTTCTACTTAAAAAAATAAATTCAAATCAATCTTGCATCTGAACTAGTCCTTTTAGAACCAAGTACTTTTTTGTAAATTAAATCTTAATTACTTAAGCTTCATATAAGTTCCTTTTGGCGTAAAACTTATGGCAAAATTTAGGCTTATTTCTTTTCAAACAAAATACTCCAAATATGATGGTTTTACTAACATTTAAATTACATTTTCTCTTCTATAAAAAGGCTAAAATATTCACAAAAATCAATTCGAAAATTCTCAAAAATAAACTTAATGGGGGAAAAATCTGATTCTATATTCATATTCTGTTTGTCAAGTACTTATAAAACTGAATATACAATTAAAAAGATTTGAAAAAAATAAAATTTTGTTGACATCTGTAATTAATGGGATAAAAAAATCATTTATAGAATATTTCTTTTTTTGACAACGTATACAGTAAGTCCAAGTTGAGTCGTAAGTCTTTACTCACAAGTTCAAGTATTTGTATAGTTTTATCGAGTCCACGGATTTCAAGCCCATAATTATAATTTAGGGGCATTAGTGTTAAAACTTTTCTATAGTTCAGTATAAAGCAACTATCGAGTTTTTTTGTGAAATCCAGTAATATTTCACGTCTGCAAAATATGGACTGAAGTCCATTTCGAGTCACAAGACTTCATCTCTTAATAGATGTTATAAAAATCAATTAATTAATACAATAGTTGAATTTAGTTTATTTCTTCAAAGTTTAATGGTGATATTTTTGAGTACTATCTAGAAGTATCGACACTCTTAAAATAGAATGTAATTATAAATTATGTCTTCTATTTTCTATATTTCAGCAGTACTTGACTCGCTAATTACGGATGGTAATTAGTTTTTCCTTATCAAATTTGGTTTTTAAGAATAATTAATTCCTATTTTTTGAGTATTGTTACTCTTTTTAAAGGTCAGAGACAACATACCAGTAATCTTCATGAAAATACGTGCAACATTTAATGGTATTTTCAAATATTTGCTTTTATTTTATGCTTGATAATTCAATTTTGATGCAATTTAAAGCTAAAAAACCACCATATTTAAAAGGTATAGTGTAAAAACGAATTACATCCCAGGTTTTTAATTGTTTTTTACGTCAAAGAAGTTTATTTACAGCTTAGAATGTTTGTGTCTAATTTATTTAAAAAAAAAAAAAGGTCTAGTTATACTGAAATATTGATTTTTGCAATTTTATTGAGGAAAAAATCATTAAGTGATCGATATAATAACAAATATTTATTCGATTGTTTATATATTTAATTTGGATTTATACATTTTCTTTTTTATGTAATATAATTCATTATCACGTAATTTTAAAGATTTGAATTGATTTGGACGCCCTTAGAGAAGAGTATGTATAAGGGAAAGTAAAACCAATAATTTATGTAGCTTTGTTAATGGGAGGCCTGATTTGTTAAATATATTACGAATTCCCATGTAAAAATGGGTTTCCGCCAATTATATAAGAATCGAATACTTATATACTAAATTTTGCAAGTTATTCCTTTTTGTTGGAAATAAGTGGGTATTATTACGATATCGAGTATTACGGGCCTATCCATAGGGTAAAGTATTTGACTGTCAATAATAATAATTACATATGTCATTATATAATAATCATTATATAAAAATCTATTTTGTGGATGTGTGGTTTTACTGTAGTTTACCTCTATTACTGTAATCAATGATCATACTATCTAATCTTTTTTTTTGTCTTGACAAACATTTGTGATTTTTTACTTTTTATTTCTATATTGTACTATAATTATATATAAAAAGTTTTTGTCCATACATAATAGAATGTGTGCCACACCAACACAAAAGCAAGCTATAAATATTTTTATCAAAATAAAGTCTTGCTTTACAAATTATACTTAATACGAAGGTGGACTGAAAAGTTTCCGCCATAACAATAATATAAGACATTTTTTCTGATTTTATTTTTTTCAAGATAGTCTCCTTGTAACTCTAATCACTTCGCCCAGAGTTCAAATAGTATTTGGGGGTATTCTCTGCAAAATAATTGTTTAAGAAACACTTTATGTTTTTGGCTCAATTACTCCGAGTTGGATTGACTTAAACAAGTCAAATTTTAGCGCAAAAAGCATTTTTATATCTGCTATATTTTAAAAGTATTTAAAGGCTACACTTTTAAAAACAAATACTTAATGACAGTTCCATACTCGATTTCGTCCATTTTCACAATAACACTCACATCGACACACTCAAACAACTGTTACATAACAACGGCGCCTCCAAAATGGCTGAAACTTTATTGAGTAACTGTCAATATTTAATACTCAATTCATATCAGAAATTTGAATACAATGCCTATAAATTACGAGAGTTAACAAAATAAATTAAGTATATTTTCTAATTTTCTTGATTTTTATTTTGGTTAGTTTTTATGTTATTTCAGCACATATTCAATACCCCCATGAGCTCATAAATTAACGCATTAATAATAACTATAAAACTTATTAAAAAAATTTCATTTTAATTACATTTAACATTTTACTTAAATACTTGTACTGCTCTATTCAGATAAGGTTCTTGCCCCCTTATTGATACTTATATACATATAATAAATGGGTCTAACTTCATTTGAGATTTATTTTTCTAACATCATTAATTGACAATACATATAAATTTATATTACAAATAGGTAAGAGGTAATGTCGTTCCAAGAGCAGTGTAGAGAGGAGTTTTAATTCAAGTGATTTATGTATATTTTATATGTATGTCTATCTATCTATCCATATAAAAAGTCAAGAGAAGTTATTAATGTAAAATGTATATAGATATATACACCGGTGCCTAGAAGAGTTTTTCTCTCGAGATTTGCGTTTATCTCGGGATTTTATACCTACGAAAAATTCCCGGGAATTACCACATTGAATTATTTTATAAAATAACTTTCCTTTAGTTATTCATGAAATTAAACGTTAAATACCTATTGAAGAATCACTGTCATCTATATTACTAAAGTAAAATTGGTCTTTTTGTCTGTCTGAATGTCTGTATATATGAAAATGTGCTACTGGATGTCTCCATGATGTATATAAAAAACCATTTTTTGATTTAAGAAATAACAATGTAGTCATATTTTATCAAATAGTGCATATAGCATCAAACAAGAGTTTACAATATATAGTGATCCCTGATGTACATTGTGTCAAACAAGTACCGGGGGAATTGTTAATTTAAATTGCCTGCGCTAAAAGGATTTAAAAAAAAAAAACCATGTCGGCAGCACTATCATTATGATGCCAAGTTTTGAGTATGATCTATAGACCTGTTTGCTTGCAACAGCTGAATAAGTCAGTCTACCTCACGATTTTTACAATGAATTTTTTCTCCCTTCATACTCGTAGACCCACGTCTCATCACCAGTTATGATGCGTTCCATGAATGTTGGGTAGGAATTTGCACGATCAAGCATGTCCGAAGATACTTTCTCAGGCTACTGTTTTTGCAGAAAATTCAGCTCTTTGGGAACAAACCGTGCAGCGAAGCGTCTCATTATCCAAATTTTCAGTTAGAATGGAACGAACTGACTCATGAGAGATGTTAAGGCAATACAATAACTCCCTTGGCGACTTTTGTGTTGAATAATTTTGTTCATAGTAAAAACCGTGGAGCACTTGTGAGGTAGACTAACTTATCCAACTGTTGCAAGTTAACTGGTCTAAAGATAACGATCAAACTTTTTCAGTTTGTTTTTGTAGTAAGTATCTCATGTACATCACAATTCACGTCAATTCGTGTGCATTTTCCATATATGTATGTTAAGATTTGAATTAAATATAAACGCTAGGGATAAAAATAGACTATGTTTGATTTTATTACTGGCCGCTCTTAAGACTAAAGTACTCATCAGTCATCCCGATTTTTTTTTCTCGAGCTATTATTTGTATTCTTTCATTCTGGAGGGAGAACCCGTCATATGAATGGATTTAGTATTATTATATTGAGTTTTTACATTATTGAAGAATTTGTTTTATTTAAGCTGTTGCCTAATTACTCCGGGCAATGACAGGTACTACACCTAGTACACTATAAAACTATAGTATTAAGAGTATAATATGAGTTTTTAAAGCAGTATGAGATGTGACATTTCAGATTGCTCATATTTTTTTAATAAAAATAGTTACAAGGATTCTAGTTATGGGGAATTGGACTATTATCCGCTGTTCAGGAAGTGTATTTCACAATTGTATAACCCTCCCATCTCCACCAAAAATTAACTTGCTCATCAAATACTATTTCATTATTTTTTTACATGTCTCGAAAAAGTGAGACCCGTGGCATTTAAAAAACAACTTCTGCAATGATAATCATGGAATGAAGAAAATGAGAATTGAGAAAATATTATGGGTAAGTCTAGCTTAATTTTTTTTCTTTCATCTTAAAATATATGAAAAAATACATAAATTTCTAATTATTTATTATAAGCTAACGGGATTCGAATATTTCAGTGGATTTTAAAGTTAAAAAGTTGTTTCCTAGGATCTCGCTCAAACAATTTCCCGGGAAATAAAAACCCCTAATTTGTTCCTCCCCTCATATGGCTAGGAATTTGACCCTCTCAAAGGATATTGAAAGAGTTGTTGTATTTATTTCTCATTGTACGCATGAATAAAAAATTGCAATACATAACAGACCAATACAATATTGAGAAAAAAATTAGCAGAAAGATTTTTCTTTAACAAAAATGGCTTTTGTAAAATTTGTCTTTCGGTAAAAAATATAAATATTTAGTCAAGTAAAACAAAAAAAGGTCCAAGTAACGGCCCGGATTGCAGAAATTTTATAGATCGATAGCAAAGAAATGATTAAAGATGTGAATATCCTAAAAATTTTATATACGGTGATTATGAAGGACTATTGCAACCTCAATTTAAGAGGATAAATCATTCAATCAAATGAATTAACTATTTAAAATCACATTTAGAATGAAAAGTAATTGTTGTTGTTTTTCTTAAAGACGTATAAATCCAGATGCTAGAGCAGATCTATGAAAATTTATTTTTTTGTCAAATCTAAGAATATTTTTGTAAAAAAATAATTTTATTGTCATGTTATTTAAGCCCTATTAATTTTTTTTTTATAGAAATAAGTTATTAATGAACTTGTCTTTAAAAAAATAAAGACTTGAAATTACGGGCCAAGGCATAATTTATGCCTTTATGTTTGACCTTAAGGTTTTTGAACGAATTAAAATTATTTTCTAGGGGCGTATTCCTGTCCTCATGTGATGGCTGACAGAACTATGACTCAAAATCATGAAGGACCACAAGACCATAAGTATATTTTTCTTAATTACCCGACGACGAAAAGGAAATAGGAAATTGGAGCATGTTGACCTACATAAATAAATTGTGGACTATGTTTTAGTTACTTGGTCAGACAAAACGATTTTTAAATGCTTGAGTAAACAAGAAATTTTTTATTATTATTACAAATATGACAAATTCAACCCTCTCTCCCCCATAAAATTACTCAAAAGAAGAAGAAAAAAAAAATAGAAATTAGAAAATAATACTTATTTATGTATAACCTATTAATAAGAATATTAAAGAACGAAGGTAAAACCTCCCTCAATTCCCTATTTTTTAATTCTATTCATAAATTATAATCAATAAGATATGTTTCTATGTACAATATACCTATAGAGTATATTAAATCATTGTATTCTCATCAACCTATACCTTATATAAACATACAAATACATAGTTCAACCGGATGAATCAATAATAAACCATACCCCAATGGTTATAATTAGAAAGTAGATAGGTAGATTGTACATTAGGATGTCCCGTATTCGATTTGATAAATCCCCCCCCCCTACCTAAAAATAACCAATAAAAAAACAGACTTTAGTATAGTTGGAGGCCTATCATGTCATTTTTGAAGTACTACAAGTAATGTTGAATCTGTCTAAAAATACTGCAGTCCTTTCAGTCTGTTCTGAGTACAATTTGCCATACCTAGGACAGGTCCTTATTGGTGCCTTATGGTAACTTCAACAGCGGAAATGACGTACTTACTAACTACGACCATTTCTTAATAAATTATTTCAAATTGACAAGGTACCTGAAGTTTAATTAAGAGGTGTGGCCAGAACTTATTATTATACGTTCCTGAGAGACAACTTTCCGGACTTTTGGACCACAGCATGTGGCTGCCCTCCTCTATAGACGCACCCCCTTGGCCTACTCTATCTAGGTGCGTCAGGAAGAGAGGATGTGTGGTACTACTCACATGAGTGTCAAGTCTCCAGAGGCATTAATCAAGAAGGAGTGAACCAAGCTCGAGTTTTACTACATAGTCAAGGTCTGCTAGAGTTTTAGACCTGTTATTGAGGCAACTATTGGAGCTGAGGGCTCACATACTGAATAAAAGTTGTGCCGCCGAGGACTATTTTCAGATGATTTTGTTAAATAAATGACCTCTTGTTTAAATTAAAATGATGATACAATTCCTTGATCCATATTTCCTCTTAGTTTTTACGCGGGTTGGAAATGCAAATAAATTAATATTAACTTGATTCAAAGTGAGTAAGAGTTTTGACTAAAACTGGATCATAGTTATTTAATAAAACACGGAATTAAATATTTTTTTAAAACAGAAAATGCCTGTAAAGTTCTGTTGCGGGTAAATCCTCACGTTTTTATGATAGTTTTGGTAGGAAAGTGCTTACATTTTCATATTTCCTCTCAATATAAGAAATACTATTTCATTTAAAATTCAATTGTGACGGCAATAATTAAACATTATATAGCTGATATATCTTATGACATTTTTCCTTCATTGTACATTAAGAAGGGGATTGTTTTGATCAACTTTTTACCATTACCTTCTTTTACCATTGATTTCTTTTATGAGTATGACTAAACCCATTTACTCTATCGTAAAGACAAAATTACTCTACATATTCTTATGAAGATTTTTAAATATTTATTAGGTATGACATTGGAATTTTGTTTAAAATTTTATGTAAGAAATTTAATTTTGGAAATATTTTTAATTTTTTTTTTTTTTGAGAACAGCTGGGGATTTTTGAAATTTTTTTCCCAATAATTTATTTTTCTGTAAATAGCTGTTGGTTTTTGAATTTTTCTACAAAAATGTATTTTTTAAGAATTTTGAAAAAAAAAAAAATTAATTTCAAATTGTATATTTGAAATTTTTTTCTTAAAAATTTCATTTTCAAGAAAACTGAGCCCCATCCTAAAACATATTTCCTGTGGACGCCCCCTGATAGCAAAATTATACTTTTTAACTATTACTTAAGATATTACAAAATGGGAATCAGCATCAGGAATTGTTACTAGAATCACTAATTCCGATGCGGAATTGGCATTTTTTGGGGAAATATCCCATCACTACATATTCAGTGAATTCTTCAATTCTGATTTTTGATCCACTCTATTGTTCATGGTTAACATCTATATTTATATTATTTTTAGTTTGTTGTAACTTAATGATGATGATGATATTACTTCTTTTTTTTGTTACATCAAGTTTTATTTTTTCCCTCCAAGTCCAATGAACTTTGTTTTTTTTTGTGTGTGTCTAAATATCTACATATTTAGATAATGATATTATGTCGTATTAATAATAAATATTTCTAAATCAAATCAAATTACGGTAAGTAACGTTTTAACAAAAAAAAAAAGATAAATAAATATACAATTATGATTGCTCTGGGCGTATGTACAATCTATTGATGGTATAGTAACCATTATCCATCTCCAGCAAGAGGGTGTTGTTGGCCATATTATTTCTTTTTTATGGCATCCGGTCTGAAGTATTTCAATAACTTTTTTTTGAATAATATTTTATATAGGTACATATTTTCATAGAGGGAGAATACAGTTTTGCAAATGATTTTCCAGAACAAATGAAAGATAGTTTTATGATTTATACTGTCTAGTCAATATTTTTTTCTATCCCTCTGGTTTTCCAAGAAGCTTCCCCAAATGTTCATTTTTCATGCTAAAAACCCTTTTCATAGTTCACCTAAAAAACAGAAGAAAAGAAATTTTCTTATATTATTCAAAAATAGGTCGAATAAGGGTTGTTAAAATGTTTGAAGAGTTCATAATAGGGATGCATTACTTTCAAAATTTTGATAACTTGGCCTTAAATTTTAAGAAAATGTCCAAATTGGATGCAATAGCCGTACCATAGAATAATTTTTGTTCAATGACATCAAATTTAGATAACCTCTTGTGGTGTGATCATAAATCAATCGTCTATAGTTTTGATAAGGCTAATCTAAATTTAAACTAGGCCATAATGAAGAATAATAGCAAAAAAATTCAAGTGGTTCCAAGTTTTAATAAACTAATTCAAATACTATTAGTATTAGTCAAAATGAGGACTTGTGGTGTATATCTTGGAACATTTTCCATGACCAATAAAAGGGACGACATGGGACTGGGCGTGACGTGGGACAAATAAGACAAAATAAATATTTAATAGTTATAAGATGTAATTAAATAATACGGGGGCTGAAAAGTACCGGATTTAACAAAGAAAACACGTTTTTTCGTTCACAATTGGATTTTTTAAACTATGATGATTATATATTTTTTTTTATGAAGTGGAGTCCCCGTAACACTTTTCAAGCCATTGCTTAGTTTAAACACTATTTTTTCTCATCAAAAATTAGTCTTGAATTAAAACACAATATTATTTTTGGTCCATTGTCTTGGAAATAATACAATTAGAGTCACAATTAGCAGAATAACTCACAAACTAATGAACAGATTGTCATGAAATTTTGACAGCTGTCATATGAAGAATGGCACTAACTGTAGATGGGGTGAATAAAAAAAGCCCAATCTATTTGTGAAGCCTTGTACTTTTCAGCTCATATGTTATAAAATATAAAATACATTCTATATATTATGAAATTGCTAGAAAGAGTTGGTATCCCTGATACATTCCAGACAATACTCTATACTTTTCATCTCCTTTCCAAGAAATATTTTCTACGAAAAAAGAAAAGAAAAAAAAAAGACTTTTAAATGCTTATGTCATAAAATATTTTCTATTTTTTAATATCCCTCCTTGCGAATTTTCCATTGCTTTTTTTATGAGTTTAATTCAACAATTCTTGAAGGCTACTCCTAATACGAAGGTATATAGAAGAAGTTGAGGTAAATACGTAGATTTGACCTCCTATTTAATACTAATTAATATTTTTCTTTTTAGTCAAAGGTATGCAAATTATGTGAAGAGACATAACAGACATATTTTTCACCTTATAGATTTTGCAAATAGCAATAAGAGTATTTAATACATATTTCAATCAGTTTAAAAAGACATTTTAAATCTGTAGGGGAACCAAGATACTTAGAAGTACACGGTATATTAGTGATCATTTTTTTATAACATTATTTTATTAAAATTCAAAACTCCTCAAAAAGTGAAAATAGGTGGTACACAACATAAAAACAGTCTTGAACACAAATCTAGAAAAAAATAAAATTTTAATATATTTGTTTAGTTTATAAATAACATACTGTCAAATATTTCATAGACTCATTTGAGTCAATTATAGACTTATGGCTCTAATTTGTGGAATAGCTTAAGATACTCAATAATTTTAGATATAGTCTGGAACCTTAATTGGATTTAAGAAACTTATATTGGACCTGATAATGCCAAATTTCTCTTTTTTTTTTGTTGCAATTATCAATTTTGCCTCCTTAAAGTGAGCTTCCAAAGGGTTAATATTTAAAATCTGTTCATATAAATTCACAAAAATTAAATTTTAAGAAAAGGGGTTCTGGTTTGTTATTGTGTTGACAGCCAATATATTGTAACACTCAGTACAAAAGGATCAGTAGTAACAAGTATCACATTTGGTATTATTTATTCTCCATAATTATTTAAAACATTTAGTCTTCACAGCAATCATGTTTCTTTTAACAGGGCAGGGCCTTAAAAAGCTTTGTGAGAGTAAATATCTACTCATAAAGATCAGTGATCTTTTTATATCTTAATAATTCAAACATTAAAAGATCTAGAAATTAATTGCTAAAAAAAAATATTTATCATTATAACTTTTTATATAATCAATTTCAATCTTTTAATAGTTGCAACAGTACCCGGCCACCATCAGAATTACAACATTAAAATGTAATACGTAGAGAAAAACACTCTGGACTTACTTATTCTTTAAATCTATTCCTACAATAGTAAATTTAAGTACTAATAGTACTAAATTTTTGCCTACCAAAGTCAAACGAGCTACAAGTAATTGAGCCAAAAACATCCTCGGTCTCCCTCCTCAATTTTGCAATTACAAAATAATTAATTATTAGCTCTCAATTTATATTTATGAGCTATTAACTATCAAAACATTGAGATGAATTTAAACGATACATTTCATTCAAATTTAGCAATTTCATATAATTAACCGTGGACCCAATCCAGACCTCACTTTAACAAATGCATCACATGTATGTATAATTATAATATATCCCTTTAGAGCCATTTCTATTAAAAATCAAGTTTTATATTCTCATATCAGTAATATAAGTATTCATGTCGTGAAAAATATGGAACTGATCTTTAATTTGTCACAGATTAGCTATTTTAATTATACAATACCTTATTTGAAATTAACTTAACTTTGGATGAAAATAAACTTATTTTTAAATGTATTCCTAAATTACATCATCTTCAAAAGTTTTTTATTTACTAGATAGAAATTAAAAACATAACTTGAATCAAATCAAATGCAACTTACTAATTTGTAAATTAAGGATTATGATATCAAAATCGTCAATAAAAAATTAAAATATGTTAATTAGTTTTATCTTTTAAAATATTTTCACATTTACAAGGGTAATGGGACCTTGTTTAATTATATTAGTTTGTTTACAAAACGATTGAGAGCTGCGTCGTCTTTCGGTCAAATGATACAAATCACTGAACGATTAAATTATTTAACATATTCCTTATTTGTGAATTCAAATTCAGAAATGTATTTGGGAGCATAAATAAATGAGAAAGGATAAAAATTAATATCCTTTTTAACGTTGTGTCTCCAAACTACATACGGTCACGCCACCTTGCGATTAATATTTTTCAGTTTGCTCATGCACCATCAGAGAATTTGATAAAAAGTGAGTAAAACTTTAATAAAATATGTATAAATACAACCAAAGTTTTTTAAAGAAATATTTGCTTTAACTATTTAATATTAAATTCAATATTATGAATTATGTAGGCACGCAAGGGAAACTGAAAAATGACTCTTAAGTTCAGGTGACACTTTATATTAGGGTTGCCATTTTGAAAAAAGGCAAAAGTTGGATATACTAGATACAAAAATAAAACAAAGGAAAAAATCGATATCTATGAGTAATGGGAAAACATTCATTCTTAAATAAAGAGACGGAAATGTGGGGAAAATATTAATTTATTTGCATGCATACATATTTTATTCATTCGTCAATATGTCCAAATGTGATGTGATGCAGGGGGAGTAGAGACACGCTTAATGCAGTTTTTTATGTTATGAAATAACTGCTTGAGAATTGGTTAGTGGGGTTACACGTTTAAATCAGTTAACCATTATACCAGGATTGACTGTATGGTGTCTATAAATTGGGATTGTGTACAAGCAGATGATATATATTGTAATTTATACTTGTTATAACATTTTATTTAATTATAATATCTGTACTATTAAAATAATATACCCTAGTTATTAATGGATCCAAACCCTTTAATTTTAATCTATAAATGCTATGTACTTATTTGCGTGTGATGGATCCGTTGATCCTTGGACTATCTAATGCTCTACAAAATACTAATGAATGATTAGGTAACTTCCTTTAGAAAAGACCAAAATTACACCATCAATTGAAAATTCAAGTTTGTCCGCTATAATAATTGTAAAATCCTTGACCTTTTAAATAAAAAAAATACTTTCTGATAAGTATTATGTTTTTTTCCCTTTCGATTTAACATTTTTTGAGATTGTATGAACTCATAAAGTTACAAATTTATGACTCAATTCTGCTCGGAATTCTGAGTTGTTTTTGACTTAAACTGTTAACTGTAGTTATTGTAAATGTTAGTTTCTCTGATTTAGATAAAATGAAAGATATTACAAACAAATTGGTAGAGTGGGCAACCTATTAGCTTGCTGGATATGAGAGTTTAAACTAGTAAAAATTCACAACAGAATGGTTCCTATTATAGGTGTAATACTTTGTTTGTAAATTTTTATACTATGCAGCATAAACTGATTAGTCATTAAGTGAGGGCATAATTTGATTGTTAGTTTTTTTTTTTTGGGGGGGGGGAGGTTGGAGTTTTAATAATGTAATTAATGATTTAAGTAGTTTTGTTCTAACACCAACTATTTATGGAAATTTGCAACGCCCACAAATGATTAATCAGAATACAGTCAAATCTGATCTAACGACACCCTGTTTTAAGTAGCGTATCTCTGCATTAAGCGGCTTTATCTAGTTTTCAAATTTATAAATGTTACAAAAATAGGAAACTTGGAATAATACTTCATCTGTACTTAGCGGTCACTTATAAAATTTCACTTGCTTGACTGCTTAATGCAGATTTTACCGTAATTTTGTAGAGGAATACAAATGTAAGTCAGATTCGAATTCCAGAAAAATCATGTTACATTAGTTTTGGGCTGATATGAAAAATATATACTTATAAGTAATAAGAGTTTTATATTGTAAAAATAATTTTAACCTAAAATTGATATGTTAATCCTGACATTTTGAATCATGCTTGAGAGGAGAGCAGCTTAGCTGTCAGGACGTTTGATTAGATCAGCTGCAAGCAGCTTTGAAAGGACAAGGAAGGAATTAAACACAAATATCACTCCAAATCTATCAAGAAAATCATTAGTGTAAGTCTCCAAGTCATTCATAAACACACACACTATTATTCAGATTAGCACACAATATCACACGATTTAACGTCATAATTTATACTACTTTAAATATAATAGTTTGATCCATAGTTCAAAAAACTGAGTTCGTTTGCATACAATTTGAAGATCATCATTTTTCAATTTCATGTTACAGCTGTTATTCTATCTATTGATAATTATCTAACAAATATAGAGATATAGTCAAAAAAAAAAACCAAAAAAAATGCAGACTATAGTTTTTTTTTTAAATAATGTGCACAAGTACTTTTTTAAGTCTTATTAGAAGCCCCCTGAGCAAAGGGTGTCTTTAAATATAAAATTTCATACATCTATATAGATATGTATAATATATATATCCCTATATGACAAACAACATACGCGATGCGATGCACATACTTTTGAGCTCATATTTTCTCACGTGAAGGAATATCATATAACAGCAGAAATAAAAAAAAGGGAAAATGTGGCGAATGCAAAGTTAAAGAAGAGGGTGCAAATTGAACCGTGAAGTGTGGAATGTTAAGAGTGGTCAAAAGTAGAGTATTTCCAAATGATAAGGTTGGATTTTCTGCAAAACTACAATGTACATATATATTGCTCTATTTTTAAATATATATGTATTCGTACACTCAGAGAAAAACGCAAGGCTCCATCACGCAACCATTAAATACATACTTAGATTCTAGAAAATCCTCCCCAAACATCTTTAATTTGAGTACATACCACAAATGACTCTTTAATTTTTTTAAAGAAAAGACATAAGGCATAAACCGAACAAGGTTCCTTCCTGAAATTTTCATTAATGAACAATAAATATATTTATAAATGATCTACGTATATAAAGAAATTAATAGGCCAATCGACAAAAGGACAGGTGTTCACTTCAGGTAAGGGGAGGAGGGGGACCTTTCATTCAAAGGTATATATGTTTATAAATAATACGTCGATTAATCTATTAAAAATTAAAGTTGATGGAAGATTCAACTCATATATACAGGGTTGTAAACTTCAAATATTTGCTTAGCAGTAATATACAGGCTGCAGCCTTTATTTAAAAACCAAATCGATATAAAAAAAAGTTGGATTTTCTCCTAAACTAAACATCCTATTTTAATGAAAACCAATGGTAAATGAAAACTGAATCATTTTTTCTTATTATTTAATATACTCGTCTGTGTCGTCAATAACAACCTCCACTCCACCTCAGAAACGGGAGGGGTCTTGATGACCAACATTCTTCCCGGATCCTAAACATCAGCTTGGATTTTTTGTTGCTGGAGGATGTATTTGTGTGTCGCTCAACTGTACCTTACACAAATAAGTCCATGGGATTGAGGTCCAATGAACTTAGAGGCCAAACACTGGGTCCAACAAATTAAAAAATAATAATAATAACGAGGTCCATGTTTTCTTTGCTGTGTGCCATGGAGCAGAGTCATAATAACCTCACGACTATTCCAGTTTCTACCTGACTCTCTAGAAATAGTACTTGTTCAGGTTTAAGAAGTTTGAAATCTTAATATTGTTTCGTCCGGCGAGGATCGCAAAAAGGATGACAGTCTACCTTTTCCACGGATGAGGAATAAATACTTTTTTCATCGATGTCATTTTTTTAAAGGAAGGAACTAACACCTGGCACTTCTGGCTAGCTGACAAAATAAAAAATTATTTAATTAAACTAGGAATATACTCAAATTTATAATTGTCTCAGGTAAAATATTCGTAAACTGCTCCATAACGGCACAAACGTTCTGTATTTTAAATATAATATGTGCTACCTATTGAAGAATTAGTAGATGTTACATTTTAGATGTCTCATATTTTGAATAAAATTGTTTGATGGACGAGTAGACTTTTAATCCGCAGGTAAGGTTATATAATTTTACAATATAAAAACTCATATTTACCCAAAAATTAGCTTATTTATTACTTATAATTTTAGTTCTATTGATATGGATCGTATCTGTTACGGAATTAAAAAAAAACTGGACAATCTGGGTTTATCGAAACTATTAGTGATGATGATGAAAATTGAGAAAATGAGAATTGAAGCTATTAAATTTAGGACTACCCTAAAGCTTATTCCTTCTTCTTAATATTTAAAATAAATAAAAAAGTTTTACATTATTTATTATTTACTAACGGGATCTCGGGGGAAATAAAAATAAATATTTACCGGGATTCTGCTCGAAGATAATTTTCCCGGTAATGAGAAGCCCTTGTTTTTATATTACTACTTATTATTATGGTAATAACTTTATAATAATTCGTTACTCAGTAAAATAAACATATTTTATTAACATTTTATACAGTAACAAATTACTACCCAACACTGTTTGAAAAAGACAATTTTTTTTTTTTTTTGGACTTATTTGTTTTATGACGCACATGCTCCTTGTCATACTCTAAAACCCTTTTTCCCAAAAGGCCACTAGTCACGAAAAATGAGAATTACAATTTCATGATATCTACTACAATCGAAAACACTATAGTTTATATATATTATTTTTAGGAGAAAGACCATTATAGAAAGCTTATGAGTGTCACATCTGGAGGCCAATGACTACTGCTATAAAGTACATTTTTCTGCTGTAAATTTTAAAATTCAAGAGAAACTACGTTTTCTGTCGTTATTACTCATAATATATTTTCATTATAGAAAGATTATAGAAAGCCTATTAATTCCTTAAGTTCAATAGTTCCTTTTGTATTGACCATGATAAAACCACATATATTTTCTGAAAAGGATGGTTTTGAGCAACAATAATTATTATAATTGAAGGAAAGCAACATTTCGTATAAAATAGTATAACATTTGACAACAATGATATAAAGAAAAAAATATATATATACTCAAAAAAGAAATATTTTCAGGTATCATAATCATATTTCCACATTATGTATCTTATCAATTTCATATGTCTACAAACTATTTTTGTATAATATATAAGAGATAAAACAAAAATATAGGTTAGAGCAATTCAAATTCAGTGAGACTGGGATATTGATCGAAAAATGAGCGTTTTTCATTCTTTCTGTTCATTTCTGAACGCCTGAAACGGAAAAAATTGAAAGATTAACGGACAAAATCTTAGAAGAGCGTTCATTAACCCGGTCATTTCTTTGTTTCTTGTTTATAATTTCCCTTACACGTATTTTACCCAAAGTCCAAAGATGTGATGAAACAACAGCAAAATTATCTATTTTTATCAAAATTTAATTTTCTACAAGAATAGTTTTTGTTCACTAGGGGATGCTGTAGTTATCTTAAATTACTGTATAACTACGTAATGTCTGTAAATGATTAAGTGACGTCATCTGCAGCACGTCAAAATTAATGGCTCGAAAGGGAAAAAGTTTTTACGTATACAACTAAATTTTGAGAAAAATTGATTACAAGATCGTCATTTCGTTTAAAGAAATGAACGTAAATTTTTGAAAAATGAACACCTGAACTAGGCGTTCGCAGGATTTATGCTTGGGGTTCTAGATTGGGAGCTAGTACATCTCCCTTCCTCAGATGGGATAGTTCAAAAATTTGATGACATTGTATAAGAACATTTTTATTCTTGCTTCGTTTTGTAAAGGACAATTTGCAAATATGTTATCGATGGGACAACTTTTTTTAGCGTAACTGATGACATCTTTGGGTATAATTTCATGACTCATGATCTTTGATAATAGAAACTGACGTGTTAAAATCGTCCCATGGTTCAATGGCTGATAGTGATCAAATTGAAAAACATATTATTGGCAAGATGCTGTGAAATATAAGGTGTAGTAAAAATAAATCCATTATTTTTAATGGGTTCATTTTATTAAGATTATTTCTTTGGCAATAAAAAAGTGCTTACATGACGACCGTACTCGACAATTTCTATTATTTTATCCATTTTCGACATTTAGCCTTCCAGGGTGTAGTGCAAGTTTGGCATCAAAATTACCGGAACGGAATAAAACAAAACAAAATTGTGCGTGATTTCTGTTGCACTATCAGGACCATAAACAATATTCACATTTTTGGCTTGTTCGAAGAAAAACTGTAAAATATGGCTTATTTTCTCTTTGTTGGTGTCCTTCTTTGACGTGCACTCGAATAATAATAAGTCAAAAAATTGCAAAACTCTTCAACAAGTTTTTTTAGTACAAAATCTTTTATTTCTAAGGCCATCCAGCATAAACCAAACACATTTATCCAACGTGAGATACATATTACTTATCCATTTATTAAAAAAATAATGTATTGTCTTATATTACACCTATTATGTATTAAAATTTGGAATGCTGGACTCAGTTTTCAACACTTGGGTTACTCTAATGCTTTATAAATATTTGCAATGTCAATTTAATGTTAAGCCATATAAGGCTTATTTCATTTTGAATGAATAATATTTTATAGCAAATTGGTACTTTGATAATTACTTTTAAATAAGAATTACATTGCTGCATGTCTTTTTAACTAACTAAGCTGTGGAATATTAAACAAAATGTATAATACGACAACACAAAAGTAGTATTGAAAAAAAACCTAGCCCTATAGAGCAATCACAATAATTTACTCATATTTACAGTAATTTAAAAATAAAAGAATATTGTCGGAAAATTGTACATTTTTAGTAAAATAGATAGCATTGCTTATCCTACAAGTATCATATATTATAGGGATTGATGACATAAAGCCTCTAAAATTCTTGAGCGGTACTCCACAATGAGGAATGCAATTTAGAAAAAAAGAAGAAGCTGAGATTTTATGTTTATACATGCAGCTTAAAAAAAGTACGCGCTATACATGGTACGGCAATACTTTATATGTCCTTCTATATTAAAACAAATTAATTTAAGTAAAAACTAGCATAAAAACTTTAGAAAAATCATTTGTACATCAAAAATAGATGTTTATTGTAACATTCTCTATTTATCTCTAGAAACAACCTTTATTTGTAAGCAAGATTCAAAAAAGTTTTAAAAAATTTAGCCATTAGTTGACCATTATTTTTTTATGTTTATCATTCCATTATTTTATTGTAGATAGGAGTTTTTTTTTGGGTTTTTTTTGTGTGTAAAACTCTAGGGGAAGCTTATATACATGTGTTAACAGTAAGAGGTTAATAAATTTTGAGAGGTAAAGGTCAAAGAACAGGTCACAAAAAACGTTACACCACCAAAATCTACCACCACTTGGATTTGTAACTTTTTCCATAATCCCGCTTTAAAGAAGAACAACGATTCCTGTCTGTTTTCACTTACATTGTATGTTTCTTTTAGATAAAAATTCCACTTTTACACTAAAGCTATAGAATTTACAATTTCAAAGGCTGTGTGTAACTTCTAAGCATTTACCAATGCAACTCTAACTTTATATTTCCTCATTTTTTACCAGACGTACGAGAGAAGCTTAGAAGAGTTCAAAACTCACTCAAAATATTCTTGCTACGGAGGAGATGGATTTCTTTCATAGCTGGTGTCAAAAGTGGACTCTCCATTCTCACAAGGCTCTTTCCATCCCCTTTTTTAATAGCTCTCTGGACTGTCTGGTGTGAAATCCCGAGATCTTTTGTATGGCCCATCATGGACTTAAGGGGATTGGCATGGGTTGTTTTCTTTAACTCCTCCGGGTACAATTTGGCCTTTTGAGAGATAATTTCTCCCTGTTCAACGCTTTGGACTTCTCGGTGGTAGTCTTGGAGACACCCAACTGCTTGGAGTTCGGAAATGGAAATTCGTCGATCAAATTCAAGTGTCATTTTCTCGACATGTACGTGAGCTACAGAGTTCAAGTTTGTTTTCTTTTTATAACTCATTGTTTATGCTTTAATATATCAGAACATGTAATAATTTTAATAATTCAACCTTCATTCATCCTTGAATTAGTTAGCATTCAGATTTCAATGGATCCCCCGGTAAATAGTGTTGTTTGAGTCTGTGTTTATTTGATCCCGTCGAATCTTCGGACCTGTCCTTAAGACTGTCAATAATAGAACTGATTACAAAAATAAGAAATATACTTGAATGACATCTTGAAGGACCGAACTTTATAAGCTTCCGGACTAAACTAAATCGGACCAAGACTGAACTGGATAGAACTCCAGTCTTCTGTCCTAAACAATGACTAACACAACACTATTATATGTTAGCCATTGAGTTTTATGCTAGCACAGATATTATCCCTGTCGACTATGCGCTAGTATATCTTCATATTGTTTTTAAGCCTTTATGATAACATTATTTAGCCGTTTAGTTGACTATTTTTTTGCTCATCTTCAAATATCAATAGACTACCTTTTGCAAACTCAGCATACTTAAGGTAGCTAAATGATAGCGTTGAACATTCAAATATTTGTTGGGTATATGGAACATAACACTAGTCAACTAATTTTCACCTTTTTTTTGGCCTTTTATTAAGATGGTGTGTTCCTGAGTTAATAAAACCCCAAGAAACAATAAAATGACCTTTAAATCATAAAATTTATGATTTTGTGGCCTACAAAGTGTTTTTTGAAAAATGAAAAAGAGCTAAATAAAAGAAAAAACATATATATATAACATATACGGTACATGTTTCCAAATTTGAAAAAAATATTTTAGTTATTTATGTATCTTTTTCTGCAATCGAGAAAACGCCTTGTAAGCACAAAAAATTAAACCTACTTCTGAAAATTGAATAAATTTCTCATTTTTGATCACAATGACAAGTTTACAGTTTGTCGTAAAGTGAAGACAAAGCACCTTCAAATATTTTTTAAAGTTATTTGAGATTTGTTGCATAATTTTTTTTTGTATATTTATTATGCTACCAAGGGTTATTGAAAGTATATAAAATTTTGACCTCTGCAGACACCAAAAAAATAAACTGTGGCTATAAAAGTTATTTCCATGTTTCTTGAAGTTAAATAAATTAGGATAATAGCATTTTATCCTAAATGCAAAAATTTGTCAACTAGTATAATTAGTTGAATAGAAAAATCATCCTTACATTCTTTTGTGTTGAAGGGTAATATATTCAATATATTACTTGTTATATTTACATAAAAAATTGGGATGTTAAATATGATTTAAAAAAAGAGTGAATATCCCATAAATAATAATGGATTGGGTGTGACGTTTCAAATCATTGATTTCCCCCTCAAATTGTGCTTCACTTCATTAAACAATTGCCAATTATATTTAGATAATATGTAACAAAAACCGTAGTGTTATACATATATGGAGATGTGAATGAATCAAGTATCTAAACAAATGTGATTTATCAACACAAAATCAATTTAGGAGGATCATTTTTTCTCAAAGTTAAGTCTAGAGTTCATTCATTCTATTATATTAAAAAAATATTCTGATTAATTATTTGTAGAAGCTGCAAATTGCACTTAAAGTAGGATACATTTATCGTCACAATGAAAAAATGATAAACTAATATACATATTTAGTTAAACTGGACCATATCGAGGCCAAATTTAAACACATAAATTAAATGAAGGCTCTGAATTGTGACCAAAATTCTTGTGTATTTTAAATTATACCAGAAAATTTAATACAGCATTTATTTGATGGTCTATTCAATATTGGCTTGTTAATAAATCGGATATTTATGCTTGTCTTGATTTTTTGTTTAAGATTGCTTTTATGTTAGCTCACCGCATTAATGAAGACACATCATTTGACGATCCCTTCCTTTTTTTCCCATGTTAATTTCTTATGTACATAATATAAATATAAACAAGAATGACTCAGGTCGAATGATTAAGTTATCCATTGCATACATGACAAGAATTTTTTACCATTTTTCTATTTTGAATAATTCATTAATTTTCCATCTTTTGATATCAATGGATATATAAATCAATTAACATCCCCTTCCCACGAATCCACCGACCAAGGGAGGAAAAGACTTTACATAGATATACGGCAGGCATGACTAGATTAAGGATCTCTCTCTGCCCTCGTTCCACTCCAAATCACATCAAATGAATGGAAATCCTTCTTCTGATTCTTTGTCTGATATTTGTGAAGCTTCAAACAAGTCATCATCACCGTTTATTTAAGTAAAATCTGATTAAAGCATTGATTTATTTAGTTTGATCCATTTATGTAATTACTAAGGCGATGATGATGAAAGTCACATTTGGGGGTCTATACATTTAAAAAAGTTTGTATTATATATGATACACGTGACAATGTCTTTAGTCACGAGTGACTGGTCTTCATCATCCGAAAATATATATAATTTCCCGTATGACACTACTTACACATGGAAATAATAATTACACGATTCCACATTTAAAAAAGTGGATTTAATGAAGAAATAATTACTCAGTTAAACTTGAACGAGCTTATTTTGAATATCAAGTAAGGATTCCGTGGAAAACAATTATATATTTTTCAATAAAAACATATAATACTGAAATAATGAATGAATTGTCGTTGATAGGGCAGCTAGATCCTGTGTGCACTCTCACACAACCTTCCAGATCCATCCATATTTGTTGCCTGTCAACACAAAAACAATTTTGAATAAGCATCAAGAAAAGGAAAAATTCCGTTAATGTATATTTTACTTTAACAGTGCAGTCAGCCTAATATTACCTTAACATATTTCGATACAATTATGACCTTTATATTCAAATTTCTGTGATGTATTGTAATATTTAATAATGGCTTCTATAGTTTAAAACATTCATTTGATGTATGAGACTACATTTGGCCCTAATATTGTTTTTCAAACAAAATCTATTAACTTCTAATTATTTGATTTTGAAGATGAACTTTTGCTAAATTAAATGTAATTTGCGACGCATCTCCAAAGAACTAGTCCAACTAGTTTGTTAATAGAAATTGACAATAATTATTCGGCAAAGAAAACAAATGTAATCGAGACTAAATTTAAAAAAAAAACATTTTACTTGATTTAGTGTTGACGGCTACAGAGTATTGTTGTTATTTCAATCGTGCAATTTTTTACTTATGGATGAAAATTTGTGTTGTTTCAGATTTTTTTATACCAAAGTGACGTTTATTGTATAATATTTAATCAGGAAAAAATGGAGTGACTTTTTTTAATATAAAATTTTATTATATATTTTTATGTTTGACAAGATCCATAGTTTTCTTGACAAAATGTACACAAATTTTTTTGAATTACGTTATTTATAATGCTAAATTTTTTATTTGAAAAGACTATTTCACTTTTTTTTGCATTTACTGTGCAATATATTTCGGAATTTAAAAAAAAATGGAAATCACATTTCTTTTTATAAATGAAAAAAACAAGATCATTGTCACATTTTGATAACAACTATTTTCTTTTATACAAAATATTTATAAGTGAAATTTAAAAAATACAATCGAAGTGAGGAGGATTATACACTTTTTTTTAAAAAAAAAATATATACCTCTTCTGCAGACAGGGGCCTAAACCATTTGATAGCTGTAGATTAAAAATACCTGTCAAGTTTATCCAAGAATGCAATTTTTGACCATATTTGCGAGTTATGATAAAAATGATTGAAAAAACCAGAAAATATACATAGATAAAGTTTCAACTTAATTTAGGTACCTCCAAAATATGTTCAGTTATCCTGAAATATGGAATGGAATAGTCTTTCAAAGTCTTAAAAATGTTTAAATATACATCATCTTCAATTCTTAAATTATAAAATTTAAAACCACTATTATGTATACCCTCTAATTAATTGATCTAAATATATTTATGAATTAGGGGGTTGTATATATTTATTAAGCAAAAAAAGAGGTTATGATTTCTGTTGATATATTATACATTTTAAAACTACTAACAAATATTTTTATTACTTTATTACTTAAAGGCCTGTTAGAAATGCCATTGGGAGATGATTTGAAGGGTCTTTATAATTCATTGATTGAGGTAATTATTTGTATAGTACAAATTTCACAAAGTACTTATATGTTGCTGAGAGAAACAAAAAACGCTGGACATTCTATCTACAATTGGACATGAGAAAAGTAAAAAATCTAAATAAAGTGGTGAACAGTTTGTAGTTTGGAGCTCCAACATTAATAAATTACAATGGATATTCCTTTTTTAATTGATTATACTTTCACCTTATATACAATTTTAAGTTTACAAATCATAAATAAGATTATAATTCAGATAGTTGTATTATTTTCCCGCAGGACATTGCAACATTTGATCGTTTTGTAAGCATATGTAACATAAACAACGTTCAGTCCACATTAAAGGTTCATTTAGAGCACATCTGAGTCCTCTTGAAGGAAAAAAAATGGTTTATCCCTCAATGGCTTTTTTACAAATCCACGCGCAAATGCTGCCTTTTTTGCCTTAATAGTGAGTACATATGATATGTATTATTGACATTAGTGAACAAATTAAATGCTCTTTTTTCCATTATATTTTATACGTGTGAATTCATAATCTAGACTAGTAGTTAGAGAAAAAGTTATTAAATTTTGTAGACTACAGATTCTTAATTAATTAATTACTTTAAAAAAAAAACTCAGTTTATAAAGAATAAGATATATCACCACCCTTCATTCTTCTTCATCGTTGGGGCAAATGAAAGTTTTAAAATGAAGTGGAGAAACAAAAAGTTAATTTGAGTAAATTCCTGATCCTACTAATTTTTTCTTTCTTACGTAAGATGTCGCTTTTTATGATACTGATGACGGCACTTAATCATTTTCTGCCATACAACTTTTTCTTCCCTTTGCAGAATTAACCTTATTAATTCAATCTATAGATGAATTCATAGTAAATTATTCTTATGGGTGGGCATTTCTTAGGGTGTAAGGAAAGGGTGAGCGTCAGACATAGGATACTACTGAATTAAGAATCATTGTTAACATCAGCTGCCTGCTATATGATTTTGGTGGAAGAAACTGTATTACTACTATAAAGAGGAGATTCTTCAACATTTATAGTAACATTTGTGTAAATTATGTTAAGATATATATATTATTATTTTGATATGCGATTTTTTAAATATACAAACGATAAGCTGGAATTCTTCATTAAAGGAGCAAGGTTGACAATAAGACCTCAACGATATAACACACAGGGCTCAAAAGTCCCGGGTTTACCAAAGAGACCACATCTTTTTTTCATTCAAATTGTTTTTTGTTTTTTTAATTATCATCATTTATTTATTTTTTATTCGCTTTATGGAGAAGAGTTTCCATAAGAATTTGCAAGCCATTTCTTCGCTAGAGCAATATTTTCCCCACATCAAGAAGCAGTATAAAATAAAACACAAAATTGTTTTTGATCCATTTTTTTTGGAGGCAAAAAAAGTAACGTCACTCTTAGCACAATAACTCACAAACGAAAGAACATATTGTCATGTAATTTTGACAGCTGTCTTTCAAAGGTTGGTGTACTCAATGAAAATGAAATAAATTTAAAATAATTAGCGCTATCTATATCTGAAAGTCGGATTTTTTCACCAATGGGTTATTAAACAATGAACAAACTATAAAAAAAAGAGCACATGTACCAAACTTTTTTATTTTATAATCTCAAAACTGTTATTTTTATCTACATTTTGCCGACCCTTACTAATAAAAACTTTGTCTAATTATTTTATCATATGTTCTTAGTTTCCCCACTTGGTCTGTAGCTTTAGGGTAAATAACATTCTTTGAAATCGCTCAAACCTTTGAATTACTCAAAAACTAAACAAGAACCATTCCAAAAATACTGTATACGGAAAGTTAATAAAAAATATTATACTCACAAGACATTTTCAGGATGTTTCAGTCCCTGGGGTGGATTAAAACCCCCAAATAGGTATGGAAGGTTTATACATATTCTATTATCGACATATTTCGTATTATTTTTATTTCGTGAAATCTCCTATTGGCATTAAAGTGTGATTTTTAAATTAACAGAAGATGCGAATGGGATGGTGCTTCTACATAATATGTGGCTTCACTTTATGTACCTTTTGTGTAACTCAAAGTATTCAGCCTAATTCACTTTTCAATAGCATCCCATAAACAACCTTTTTACATGTTTTTGTTATTTTAAGTTATGTTCAAAATATACACACACAAAAAAAGAAAAACAATAAAATGTGTGTTAAGTGGTGAGTTTACTCCATCCATTTTTATCTGGGTTGATGCTTTTATGAAGGTGTCGATAGGAAGAACAAAAGTAGGTATATATTTGTTTTCTTAAATAAATTTATTAGTATTATTACAAGATGTAAAAACAGTTGTTAAAGACATGTCAAATTACTTCACTTCAAAGGATTTGAAAAAAATAGCAACAAAGAAAATATGTATTTACAAAATATATTTAATAATTTAAAAAAAAATAATATCTTTTTTAATTTGTGAAAAAAAAACAAAAAAAACTAATGGGTTTTTACTCACACTTCAAATTTTGACAATATTTATTTTTAATTTATACAAAAGGAGCATATGACGGAGAAATCCATTAGTTGACAAAAATTATCCAGAACAATAACCGATTTTACAACAAATATTGATTTTAAAGTATGTACATATGTGGGACGTCAACATAAAAACAAGATAAGATGATTTTTCTTGCAATAAAGTCTAGATTACATTGGTGTAGCGTCAATTTCTATCTGGAAATAATCCTAATTTGTCCTTTGTTAATTTGTACTTAACAAAGTCCCACAAAATGACGTTACAGATAACTAATGAGAAATCGGTAGATAGTATAAAGGGCATATCGGGGACAAATTAAATTTCATGGGTCAAATAAAGTTTTTAAATAGGGATTAAAATTCTGTGTTATCTCAAGTTGTTCCAGAAATTTGAATACAAAGCCTATGTTTTACCAAAATGTCTCAACGAAATATTAGGCTGTATATATTTATGAAATGGAGAAATAAATTGGAAATTACTTTTTTACTTAGTTTTTGTTCAAGATTGTTTTTTATAAATTCACAAAATATTAATGTACTTTCAATTATAGAGTGACTAAAGATACGTAATTAATTTAGTAATAATTCGAGCAGTCAGTAATTGGTATTGCAATTGTAGCAGACTATTCAAATCTGGATTGTTTGAGACTCTCAGTATTTTTCGACGAATTATTATAAATTTATATTAAATATATTATATTTATTAATACTTTGAAGGCATCTCAAATTGCACTTATTGCAGCCAAATTGATTGTCATAATAAAAGAATCATATATTAATATATGTTATTTAAAAAAAGCCATATCTAGGCCAATATAAGTCTCATACATCAAATATTTGTCTTTTTCTTTTTTTGTGAAGTATATAAAGATTAATTGTAATTTTCTCATTTTTTTTCTTTTTGTTGAAGATTGTTTTTATGTTGACATGCCACATATTGTATATGTTTTGTTATATTTGTAAAATGGTATGGCCTTTCTTTCTTAGTTTGTGATTTAGCAACCCATATGTAACGTTTTACACATGATAGTTTTTTTTTCTTCCACGAAACAAAATAAAGCATTTAAAAGTTAGTGTTCAATAACTTCTGGTATTTCATTTTTTTTTTTTTTGTTCTTTCTAATTTAAAAATATTGCTTTAAACATTTGTCATATACGTCCGACTCCCAGTGTTTTCATTGCAGAATTTTAAAGTAAGAAAAAATAAAAAGGAAAAATTTTCTATCAACCATAGTATCCCAAAACGAGACAAAAACAAATTTATATATTTATATACACTAGGGTTTCTCATTCCTCGCTTAGTTGTCTTTGAGCCGGATCCTAGGAAACAAATTTTTAAATTATGCAATGGTGGTAAAAATTGGGATCTCGTTAGATAATAATCTATACTTTGAAATTGAAGTATTTCTTTCTATATTTTAAGAAGTAATTAAATTTTAAGCTAGTTTTACCTATATATATTTATATATATATTATCATTTATCACTTTTTCAATCATAACTAAGAGTTTGCAGACCCGCGGCTCCCCTTACTTTTTTAAAATTCCGTAACCCAATCTGACATGCAACAAAAAATAATTACAATAGTAAGTGATGACCGAGCTAATTTTGATGGAACTGGAATGTTATTTAATTGTGAAATACAAAACCCGTCCGACGCACTAAAAGCCCACTTTTGCATAATTAATTATCGATGCATTATTTGCAAGATATAAATTGTAAAAACTTTTACCCAAGGGATTCTTCAGTAAGTAGGATTAGCGTTTAATTTAATGAATTATATACGATTCAATCTTTATTTTCTATTGTCGAATGTAATTATCATTCGATTCTCAATTTTATTATTGATATGTTACTAAACATGTACACAACGGTTGCATTGTTTTTTTTTTTTTTTAACAGATAAAAAGGTTTAACGTCTTTTAAAAGATGATTTATTCTTTAAAATTTGAACATTTTTTAAAATGAAAAAAAATCCCGTGAATCAATGTTCTCGTTTCATTTTTTTTTTACCAAAAGACGTCTAATCTTTTTATAAGTTAAAAATAAATTAAAAATGCAAAATGGCTGATATTTCAACATACATTGTAAACATTGTTCCCAACATAATACAAAAATTAATTTTTGAATATAATTGAATTTGTAAAAAGAAAATAGCAGTTTCTTTTTTATAAGGTTATTATAATGCAAGTTAAAAATCCCGTGAAATCTCTAGAATCGGGGATCCCGGAATCTTGCGAAAGAAGCTGTAATATGTGCTTATACCCAGAGCTCGACAGTCACACTGGATCACTAGCCTTTGGCTAGTAAGACACCAGTCGATCTAGTGGCCTGTATCTAGACTATTGGGCTACTTAATGTCGTATCTTAAATATCGCACTATTTGCAATTTTGGGCTCAAATTTTATGTATTACCTTGTGTCAACGTCTAATATGTCAAATAGACATTGAAAATATATATTATTATGGGTGCATTTTCGTAATAAATACAGGTTGATAATTTTGCATGCAGAAAATTTAAGAATAATGTAAAGTACAATTTATTTCCCAAAATTAATTCAGCAATTTAATAATCTTTTTCTCTTACATTTATGGGTTCATAGTAAAATCAATCACTCAAACCAACTCACAGCCTACTACCTGGCCCTGAAACTGGCACGGCCCGTGATGAGGAACTCCATGTCCATATTGGCCATTTTCTTGGGAATAGTAACTTATGAAGTCCACACTAAAAAAAAAACGTATTGCCATCAAATTTTCCTTCTTATCTTGCTAAACAAAAAGATTTCACCACTATTTTAAAATTTAAAATTTAATTTATAAATTACCATTCTGTTTTTTTTCTACTCCAAAACTTACTTTATATTAAAAATAAAGTCACTAGTCTTAAAATGTTCCAATATTTTTGGTATTCTGGCTATTTTTTTTATTTTTATTTTTGTGACTAGCCCTGTTGGCTAATGGCTAATTTTAACGATCATGTAGCTACGCTTATATCTATTTAGATATGTGCCTACAGAGTGTGAGCTAATTATACTTTTCAGTACTCGAACATAGACTCAACATCTACCTATGTATTTATAATTAAAACACTTTTTTTTTGTAATTATGTAACAAACACCAACGCGTATTTATTTATATTTATACGTACAGCTGACCCTTTGTAAACTCAATTTTGGGGGTCGTTAAATTGCAACAAGTAAATGTACGTGCAAAACGCAGCCCATTATTAACTCTTTATTCTTTCTCAATGCCTTAAAAAAATAACACAAGAAAGAACAACATCTTTAAGTAGGAAATAAATATTAAATTCTACTAAAGAATAATAGAATAATATTATTTGTTATTGCTACTAAGGCTTTACGTCACTTTCGATTCTCCGTCAGAGTTTTTTTTTTATAAAATTTATTTTTCCTTTATTTTTTTAAGGTAAATAAAGGTAGTCCTTATAACATAATATGTAATATAAAAAAAGAAAAAGAAAGAGGCAGAAAAAGAGAAAGAAAACCTTCCTTCTTTTTTTAATATCATGAGAATGTAACCAACATGGAATAAACTTATTATATGCCTGGAAATCCTTGCGCATTGAGAAATTCTTTTTCTGATGAAATCATCAATAAATGATGAGGCCAATGATTCCATTGAGTCACGATGTATACGTTCATGTTTTAAACAAAGAGAAACAGATACTACAGTTCTATTACAAGGATGCAACAGCTAAATTAAATAAATACATTAGTCGTCATAACACACATATCTACGTATAAACATAGCTAAGTAAATCATATATGTTTTTTCGAAATTTAAGTATTTGAAAAACTTTTAGAGAAATGAACTCAATAATGATTTGTAACAGATAAAAACATATAAATGACAGAAAAACTGGGAAAATAACGTTAATACAAAGTATATTATGAAATAATATTAGATTTATCTTGAATATACTAAAAAAATATGATATTCAATTTTGATATTTTTTTAAACAGTAGAACAATCTTTCATGACAAAGATTGTCCGCTAATTACATTGCCGAACATCATTTCTGTTTTATGTAATATATTTTTTAAATACGGTTATAAAAAAATTGTAGTTCTTTTATTCCAAATTTAATGAGAATTAATAAAAAATACTTTTATAAACAAAAAACAAAAATGTAGGGTTATTATTAGAAAGATACAATAAATATTCTTTGGTTTTATAATTTTATTTTTCAACATAGTCCCTTTTAACTCTCCACACTTCTCCCAGTGATATTCCCACCTCTGTAACCCATCCAAATAGTACTTGGTATTTTACTCTTCAAAATAATTGTTCACAAGATAGTATTTGCTTGAATATATCTGAGTTGGATTTACTTAGATATGTTAAACATTAACACAAGAAGCCATTATATGTATGGTAGTGTTTAAATCTAGAGGTTACACTTTCAAAAACAAATATTTGATGACACCTCAATACTCAATTTTGTCCCTTTTCACAAAACCACTCACATCAAATGACTCAAACAACTGTTAAATAGCAACTGCGAGTCCAAATGGCTGAAATTTTGGTGAGTAACGATCAACAGATGCTAGATAGATGTGACTATCTTTTATTTACGAATGCTGCCATCCTCACGTTGAGCTGGGAAACTTTTAGACCGCCCTCGTATTATAGGCATTTGAACTTCCACAAAAGGATCATGTTGAGTCTTATTGAACAAATGTCCTTCCCAATCCATGTTTTATGGACTCTCAGCAAAATAATATCGATTAAACTCCATCAATTTATATTTTTCATTTCATTTACCATGAGGAACCACCATATTCCTAGGGATATGTCGGTGCCAAAACATGTATGCGGTTAAATGGTATTTCCCTACCTCTATATCTGTCCTTTGCCCATACTTTTGCACAAAAGTATCAGCTTTTTTTAAATGTAAATGATGTATTTCTTTAGTATAACTATGAATAAATTTTCATTCTTCTATGATATTATATTTATCAGGTCTTCAACCTTCTTTTGAAGAGTAGTGAACGTAGCAAATAAAGATTAATTGTTTGCTAAGTTTATAATTAATTTTCGAAAGATATGGGTTTCCCAAATGTCTTCATAGAAATTGCTTAAAATATAACTACTGTATATTTATATACCATTTCTGATGAGGCATAGAGGCTACCTACGTCTACTATATATTTTAAGAAACTAAGCAATGGAAGTTTCTTAGTATTTGAAGGATAAGTCTAATCTGGCCAAGCTTTTGTGAAGGCCTTTATCCATTTCTCTCCCCTTGAGATTCAATGGGAACATGTATACATAATATATTATCCATTCTTCTATAGGCCGGATGAATCCAAAGCAATACAGCGATTTAGCGCTCTGATACAAATAAGATATAAATTTTAAGAGTGGAACAGCTCTTTAAAATAATAATATATTAACTTATCCTTACATAGAGTACATTCAAGGGAATAAGTACATATATTAAGCCCTATAGAAAATAAGAAGGGAATATTTTCTCTTGTTCCAATCCTCCCCTTATGTAATCCATAGTTACAATATAACATGTCACGATAATATATTTATTCTATCACTCAACCTTTCCCTTTGAAAAAGAGAGGACAACAAGTACGAAATTACTTGTTTGTGGGAAGTGCTCACGATACCAATATTTTTGTTCAGGTCCAAAAATTTGTATTTTTTTAATACTTTTTGACTTAAAATATTAAGTAAAATCTCGTTAAAAGCGATTAACATGCACTTATAGGGACTTTTGCAGGATTTTTGTTTCTGAGTAGTGGGTGATGTGCTCAGAAATTTGATTATCTTATAAAGGGCAACTATTTCCTTAATTGATTTATAAAAGACAATTTTATAGCTCAGAAATCAAGGGAGTTTAGCTTTCGACGGAACTAACTTTTGATTGGAAAATGACGCTACAAGTAAGGGTTCTAATATTAATTCAGTACTGTATTAAAGGCTTTCTTACCCCAGTACAACTTCAACACTACCTGTAAGTGTACTATTATTTTTTTAAATACATTGTAGAGAGTTGTTTACTGATTATTTAAGTTCAGTAGAGCTCTGATCACAGCACTAATATAGTTCCAATCCCTTTCCATATTTCATGTAATTGAGAAAACGAAAAATTGCATATTTAGAAGGATAAATACGATTACATTACACGATTTCGTATCTTCATTATATATCCCAACCTTTCCTCAAGAAAATAAAAAATACAAAGAAAAGTATAAAAAATATACCAAATTCTTTGATAGTTTGCCTTTTTGTCGAAACTTGTTTGTCCTTTTTACATAGTAGGTCATTCTTTACGATGGAGCAAGATCTAATTTCTGTAAATGAATCTTACGGACAAATACTAAAATACACTTACTTTCTTCCAACAAATGAAAAAAAAGTACTAAAATTATATGATAACTTGCCAATTACTAAGTACAAACCTTTTTTAGCGTTGTACCGGGTTCATTATTTAGTCATAGTAGGGATTTGTTTACTAAAATTCGGAATGTCATGGAGTATGTTTGTTATATATTTTTGTGAATAATAAAAACCCATGAAAAAAAAAATCAAGAATATACGGAAGACTAATAAGAATTAAGATTTCCACATTGTTTCTTATATTGTACCTCGTAACCTTACGTCCAAAAGGAAAAAGAAAAAAAGAAAATGCCCAAAATCAGGATTGTTAGAGATTCAATTCGTCTCAGTATGAAATTACTATTCAATGAGTGTTGGAATCTGTTCACAGCTAAACAATAAGGTAAATTATAATTCAACCAATCAACGTTTAGAACACTGATAAGGGGAAAAGAAGTAGTATAATCGACAGTTGACAAGAAAATACACTGTAAATGCTTATATTAGTGGTAGGTATAAGTACAAATCGACAGCTAGCTAAAAAAGGAGTTTTTGATATTTTGGAAGTATGAACTGTTTTTAGTAGTCAAAACGATAGCTGACTGAGGAATAATATAACGTGAATTATCATGTACGTTTAAAATTGATTTTGAAAATGATAGGCCCTTTGACAAATAATTATATGAAAGAGCAATTACGTCATACACATATAAAGAGTACGTTAACAAAATATCCAATTAAATTGTATGGTATTTAGTTACAAAAAATTAAAAATATATTTGGTAAATCTGTAAATCATTATTTATTTAGAAACGATAAAACTTCGTTTTTATGCAAAAAATACTGGATTAGGAACTGAAGGATTACTAAAGAATGGGTCAAGTAACCTAAGGATACTGTTATTGAAACTAGGTTTAGGTAGAAAGTTGATGTTGTGATCACGCCTGTAGAGGATATATAGTATGCAAGAAAAGAGGCGTAAATTAACTTATGGATGCAATTTCTTAATGTTTAATTTGCAAAGTAAAAATATAAAGTGTTGGTTTTAGTATGAAAGCACTGGCACATCGACAGCTTACTATACGAGTTACTGAATTCATTTTAGAATAAATTTTGTTTAAATTATAAAAAATTATATTGTCTTTCAAATTTTATTTAGTAATACATCTATTTGATAAAATGTCACCTGATCAATTGGGACATTTTTTGCATACGCACTCTGTATATACAGTCGAACCTGTATTAAGCGGTATGGGGAAATGAAAAAGAAACCACTTAGAACAAGTGAGGTTCTTAAACCTCTTATGTTTTTTTTTAAATTTTAAAGCCATTTTAAAGCTGAAAAAAAGGATATGTTCGCTTAGTGAAGTGACACGCTTAAAAAAAGTTTGGTGTAAGACGAGGTTTGACTGTATATATATATATATTAAAGCCTGCGTTTCAATCATTTTTTGACGGATGAATTTGGTCAGAATCTACCAATTAATTATAGTAACGGTTTCCTTTATGTCGTGGTGTGTAACTCTGATGAATAATTCTGCAAGGAGAGTTGAGTGATCAGTGAAATAAGGAGCTGGCGGTAGGCAGAAGTGATGATGGATGAGATAGACAATAATCATGACGATTTAATTTCTTTTTCAATTAGAAAGTTAGTTGTTCCCTGATCTTTTATTTATTTATTTCTATTCTATGTAGATGCAAACAGAAGACTATCAATGCGACAACTTCCGAACTAAACAATCATCTCTTTAACCGGCGGAAAATTTGTATTTTTTCTTCCTATCTACATAAACTGCATGATTCTTTAGTTGTAAATATTTCATACCACATAATATGTAAAAGTAAAAACGATCATATAAATAAAAAAAAGCGGATGGAAATGACTTAAAGTACATAAGCAGCACCTGTACGCACATAGACCGTCGAACGTGAACAGGTTCTTGAAAGAAGAAATAGAAAAACTTCGTCGCTGGCGAACGATTTTTTCCTTTTTTTTGTTGTTATTTTCCATCCTTTCCGACGGCGGACGGAACCCTTGAAATTATTGTATGCCTACGTTCCTATAGACTTCAGTTGTCTTCCATAGGTCGTTGTAGTTAGATAGTGTCCCATTCTAATCCATTACTTATTATATATTCATATAAGGTCAGTCTGTATAAGACACCGAAACACCATTCCACCCTAAAGTATCTCTCTCTGTGATTCTTTCCTTGAATAATTTGTGAGTTGTTCATCTCCTAAATAGTTAATTTTAGAACATGCTTGGAAGTACAAAATGAAAAATTGGTCTCAAACAATGAATTTCCCAAGTTTATGTGTGGACATCAATTCTCCAACACCTTACTCTGATGCAACGCAGGTAATATTCTACTCATAAAGTCCTATGTAATCTCCATTTCCTAGAAAAATCATTTTAAAAATGTGTGCCTTACTTTTTTAAATTAAAAATTCGGAAAATAAATTCCACACACAAAAAAAAAGAAATATTTTTAAATCAACTTTTGACCGAAATTAAAAAAATATAAAATAAGAAGGGAAATTTATTTCTTTTTAAAAAACCATTATTTTTTTTTTGTATGTGGGAGCGTTGGACTCCTTGGGTATTTAGGTAGGTAGGGGAAGAAAATCAATCCTTTTTCTTCTTCTGGAACTTAATATAATGCTGATATACCTAATATGTATATATATAAAAGTTATAAATACTAGAGAAGATTCTGAGATGCATTTAAAAGTTTGGAAGGGGTTGCTTTGCTATTTTTAGGTTTTTTGCCAAAGGGATATTTTATGATGGAGTTTGCAAAAATATATATATGAGAAAAATTGATGCAAATAAAATACACATAACCCTACATATTTTCATTCCTTTTTTTAGACGAAAAAACATCCCCCGAATCACATCAAGCGCCCCATGAACGCCTTCATGGTCTTTTCTCATATAGAACGTAAGAAAATAATTGAATTTCAACCCGACATCCACAATGCAGAAGTCTCCAAAGCCCTGGGTCGACGATGGAAAGAACTATCCAAAGATGAGAAGGAGCCGTTTATTCAAGAGGCAGAACGTCTTCGACTCCTTCATATGAGAGAGTATCCAGACTACAAATATCGTCCAAAGAAAAAAACGGTCAAGTCTGGAGTTGGAAATGGTGGAGAGTCTGGACTAAAACAACCCAATGACTCCCCGCCACCCTCCAAAGTCGTCTTTCTAAAACTCAACCATCGAAAACGCTTCAAACAGCAACAGAGTCAACATCATCACCGACAGAAAGTTCCACTTAGCTCCGAGTCTCCAGATTCCACGACGAGTGATAAGCCGCATCTTTTGAATCATCACTCCCGGGCTCACCACATCCATCATCCTCATCACGGATTTACACAACAACAGCAACACTCACAGCACATCCTCAATAACAGCAACAGCACTCATCTCCATCCCTCAACCCCCTACACCCCCACCGCATCATCTTCCCCAAACAACAGTACTTTCAACGGCTGTGGCTATTGGGGGTCCTCGTCTTCTCCTTCCTCCTACTCCAGCCCTTCCTCACCTAGTCTCTATCCTCATCAAATCATGGTCCCTTCCTACTACAACAATAACAGCGCGTCCTATCCCTACCCTTCTTCCGCCTATGCAACAGCACATTACCATCAAAATAGCTGCAATCCTCTGTGTCTGGACAATTCTGTGTCCTCATCTACAACCTCTTCGCAGGTTGAGTCATTACCTCAGGATCTTGATACCCTAACAGATTTAGTAGACTTTGATGATTCATACTCCATGGTATCATATCTCTGTAATGAAGAGGACTAATGTTCATTATGAGTTCCTGTATTCTTATAATATATATATATATATTACGTGAGTTACAAACATAAATTAAGTTATAAACGAAAATTTATAAGAAAATAAATGGATTTTTACTTTTGAACTTTATAAAAATCCTTCAAATTCATTACTTTATTAGATGCAAATTTAAAAAGGCACTGAACATACAATAAATCTGAGTCTATACTTTGTTCAAAACTCCTTATTTACTAATTTAGTGCATTTAATTTGGCTTTAAATGAAACAATGGCTAAATTTTCCTCTAACTATCGCCGCCCATAATTTTTAATCAAAAAGTACATTTTATAAAAATTAAAGAAAATTAATGGACGAGTAAGGATCTGTAGATCAACAATTATACCTTCTTTTATGTTTGTTCTTCATATATTTTATTTATATATTTTTTTCATTTATTAGACGACTTTTTTTTTTGTTATACATATTACATAGGTATATTATAAACACAATACATTTATCAATGTTTTTTTTAGGTATTTTATTATTATAACCATATTATATTATATAATTTACTTACCTTGTTAATATTATATTATACTATTACCTTCAAAAATTATTATTATTTTTTCATAGCTATTATATATTATCATACTGTTCATGATCAAACATCGTTTTATAGGATCAAAATATAAAAAAAAATATTATTTTCCATTCTTCAACTTTGTGTCTTTATCATTTGATTTAAAAAAAAAAAAACGTAATATATATTTCTAAATCTTTTTTATAAGAAAAATGTCTATATTATTGTGTGTTAAAACGCATTAATTATTTTTACTTTTTTTTGTCCGCGTCATTTTGTCTACATTATATGACGCAAACAAACAAATGGATTTTATTTCTTATACATGGAAATACGTGTTTTTTGTTTTAACGTAAAGATTACTTATCAATGTACTTTTTGACCGACGTCATTAGTAGATCATTTTTATAGAGAAATAAATACATACAAACACAATATGTACAAATAATTAAGCAAATATATCCGCTGACAAAAAAAGTTTAATATGACGTCATATTTGTTTGTTTTTCTTACATTAATAATACGTAAATTTGTGCCAGTCTTTATTTATGTATTCCAATCCAGTCGTAGGATCGGTCATATCCATCCTTTGAACTCCCAATATTAGAACTGAAAAAAAAGTGAATAAATAAATTTTAGTGACGTCAACAAGGAACGAACTTTATAAGTTCCGGGATGGATATGCGGAACAGGACTGGTCTGGACCGATAATAAATTGGACAGTACTGTGGTCTTGAGTCTTAAATAATTACACTAATCATCGGCAATTCTAGATAGAGAAATGATATTCAGCTTTGATTGACTTTTTAAAGTGAAGTATTTGAAATACAATGGTAAAAATGAGAAATTATTATATAAATTAGCTGTTTTTAATCAAAAATTGAAGGATATATTTTTAAATACAGGATCGTAATCCAATAATTCGTCATCAGTACTAATTTTTGACCTATTAACGGTGAGTAATTCAATGTCATTCCAGTTAGACAGTTTCACAAAAGCGGATTATGGACTTTTAAACCTAAAATTACATACTTTTTTTAACTCCAATCAAAATAGGAACCGTTATATTATCTGTATGTAGTGTACAAGTTATGATTTGGCAACAAAATTGTAAGCAAAAAATGTGATGAACCGTTTTAATTAAATAATTAAACGTGTATTAAGGATATGTAAGTTATTTTAGGAACTAGATGTTTACCTTATTTTTTTTTTTGCAATTTTCGCCCTTCCCCCATGTTTGCATTTGGTCGACATTTATTTCAACCATTTTCTTCTATCAACTTAAAACCTCTTCCCCTAATATATGTTTATACACTTTGTGCATAACCCCTCAGATCACATTAATTTTTTTTTCCAAAATTTCTATGATTTTGTTTTATTTTTCGCCTAGAAAGATCTAATAAAAGAAACCGTTTGTATGTTTATGCTTTTAGATTTAAAAATGTAACAATTATTTCAAATTATTTTACTGAATCGGAGTGAGTACAAAAAAATGACAATTTTTTTTGTTATTTTTGAAAGTATTATAGATTCCTCATTTTGTATTACAATCATAGTTTGTCGTACAGTGTAGACATACAGCTTCATAATTTAAAAAAAAAAATATGTTTTAAGATTTATTTAAGATTTGTTGATTGAATTATTTTTATACTTATTAAGCTATCAAGGTTTATTGATAGTATGTGACGTGCTGCCTACTGTAGGCCACAAAAGTAAGCATTCTGGGTTATATAGGTAAATTTTTACATTTTTTGACGTAAAAACAATCAGAAATAAATACATCATCCCAAACAAGGGTAACAAATTTGTGAACTATTGTTATTAAGTAACTTAAGGAGTTATCTTTGACTTTCAGATGCAGTTACTTATTAATCAGTTTTCGACGGAACATGATGTAATAAAATAAATTATCCAAGAGTTGGATAAATTGTAAATAGGTAATAAATATATATAATTTTAATTTGTCAAAATAAAATCAATAAACATTTAGTAATTAAAATTCATTCTATTAGCTGTAGTTAAATATAACCTTAGGAGAAGTATAAATCACAATTAGTACAAAAAAAAAGTTTAAAACCTTTATTTGATTTAGAGATTTATGGCCCCTTTCAAATTAAAATATTTAATATTCTCATTACTTTATTGGTACAATCAACTTTGAATACTTTAAATGCAATTTGCAGCATACTCAAAAGAATGATGTTTTTGATGGAAATGAAGGATAGTTTGTTGAAGAATACAATTGTGTAATTTGAATTCGTGGTTCCCCATTTATCAAAACTAACGTTCCTTCTTCGGTTTTTTACAAATAAAAATAACTTGTAGTACGCCAAAGATGGACTACGAGGCCTCAAACTGTATCAAAGTATATTTTTTGATTGTTCCTGGAGGCGGGAAGGCCTTTGTGCAGGGATAATATCAACTCAAAAATTGTAGAGTCAAATATTGTATATTGAAGGGGGTTTCTTAAAGGAGGGAAACCCTCATGAGCGTATGTATGTATGTAGAACCATTAAGGGGCACGAAAAAAGATCTTTTTTTTTATGATTTTGATCTTTATATAATTAATCATATGTAGATACTACAAATGTAAGACATAGGCAGAGAAAAAAAGAAACAGAAAAACCATGTTCAAATAGTATTTTATAAAGATATTATTCTTTGAAAAACCATTAAAGCAATAATTTTTAGTTTTTACCCTCTCTCTCTCTCTCTGTGTGTGTGTGTGTATATTTCTTTTCTTTTTATCATCATTAATTATGGTCTGGGAGTGTGTGTGTGTGATGTACCATCACCGTGTCAGGAGGAGTCTTTCAGGGTTAAACTACAAATGCTCACGCTATGATGTATGTACATACGCAGGTCATTCTTCAAATGAAAATAATGTATAATATTCAAATTACCATATTATGTATGTAACATACTTTCAAATCCCTATGGTTAGAGACGTATAAAATATAACCAAAATGAGGGCTGGATGTTTTAAAGTTGGTAATCTGAGCCGTCTTTTTTTTATTATTTTTTTAAATTACAACATACCAGATATTAACTACAGTAAAACTAAAGTATTGCTTTATATATTTTAATGGAAAAATATCCCTCGGTCATCTCTTAGGGAAAAGATCTCTGCGTGTTACATAAACAAATGGCAGAAACTTTGGTCGAACCTCAACTATTGTCGTCAATACGGTGCAATGCTCCCAAGAGTTAGACTTGGCAGATGAAAGCATCTCTTGGTTTTTTCAAAAGGAAAATAGAAGTCCTTTACCACGGGGCCAATGTTTCCTATGCCGAAACTATCACCTTATGCACCTGGTGCCTTTTTATTCTAAGTTTCCTATTTTCTAATCATTCTCAATTTGAAAATGAGATATGGCCACTTAGTTCGGTGATACTCTTAAAATAAGTGGCTTTAAAGTCATGTTTGATGTTATTATTATTTAAATAACCTACAAATAAATTGTAAAATAAAAGATATCGTGAAAAATTTGAGAGAGTTTATTCTATTACTGAAAAAGTTATCTTTTTCGATGAGTGATTGACTAAGATTGTTTTAAGATACAGCAAAAAGTATACATCCTGTTGGTATTAGTCATAATGTAGCATGATTATGTAAGATCAAAGTTGGTATATATATTTTTTCTATTACCAAAAAATAGACATATTAATTTAAACTTGTGTACAGTAAATTTTTGTTTCTTTCATGTTACAAATATTTTTCAGTCAGTAGATAGGACCCTTCAACACAGAAACAAGCGTGAAGAGTTAATTTTAAAAGTGGGACTGGATTACATTTGTGTTTTAAGTCTAATTATTTAAGAATTTTATTTATCTATAGAATACGGAGGCTCCACAGATAATACGTAAAAATTGAACAAATTATCGTTGAGTAATATTAAAAAAAGTTAATTATATTTGAAAGATCATATGGGAGCTTAGAAGAGTATCATACATCAAATCAATGCTGTAAACTATAGTTAATATTCCTAGGTATCTCAATTTATGTCTCAACCTCAGTTTATTTACTTTCTATCATAGCTGCTTGCTAATAGATTACGCGTCATGACAAATAATCTGCTTTCTTCCAAACCATTCTTCAAATTGTCAGGTATTACAGGGTTACAGGTATGTTAATCTTCATTTTCATTTTGTAAAAAAATTGATAAATACTTATAATTCTGCAAATATCCTACTCTGTATCTAGTAAGTACATTTATAAGTAGGAGTTACTCCGACGTTGATCTTTAATTGTATTCTGAGCCCAAAAAGGACTTATATCAATTACAACTCCCCGTCAAATCATCTGTGTAAGTCTTTGTCATTCAAGAGCATACCCACTTCTAGCTACTTTATAGTTATATGTTCCCTTGTCAAGAATGAAAGAACAATGTTCATAAAACCCTCCTGCCAACTTTAAAAAAATCTTGCTCACGGTCATATTTTATACAGCTCTAGTCTTAATTATGTACTAAGTTCATTTATTTTATGTGTGATTCAATAATAATAATTATACTCATTCAAACACAAATCTGAATGACGTTACTCAAGGATGAAATTAAAAACAGTCTCAAATTATTTATTAGGAAGTAAGTTGGATCTTTCCTATATATATGTGTATATATCTGACCCATCATCATAAAAACAAGCTGGAGTAATTTGTCTCAAATTGGAATGTATTTTTGTATTTTTCGACAAACTATTATTCTGATTCATTGTTTGGGAATGTTGCAAACTACCCTTAAAGTAGTATAAATTATATGTTTCAATTTAAGTTTTTAGAAATAGATATACTTTAATTTAAAAGAGGTTATCCTAGCACCAAATATAGTCGTAAAATTGAAGTGATGGTTGAAATGTATAGTTAACATTTTTGGGTAAATTAACTTGCCCCAAAAGTTTGAATATAAAGCCAATAATTGATAGAAATATGTCTATGAAATATTGGATGAAAAAAAAAGAAATTGGACATTTCTACATTTTTGTGTGTGTTAACTTAATATAAATTACTCACCCCTCTCTTTTATGCGTTCCTTGGCTTATATAAATCAATAACTTTCCGTTATAAGAAAATGTGTAGCTGATTTAGGTTATTATTAAAAAACTGCATTATTATAATTGCAATGTTATTTTCATTCGCATTTTTTGCTAAATGCATAATTGTTTTAAATTATTGAGTAATATAATTGTATCGTGTGTTGTATATGTGGATACAAATTGCATTTGCCTCATAATTATGATTATTCACTTTGACTTATACGCATTTGTTTATACGTGTATGAAGTTAAACTAACAAATTTTTGGTATTTTTGTTAATCTATAAAATGCAGCCATCAAATATCTGAATGAAAAAATGATCGAATAAGCAATCTGTATGACAAACTTTTTTTTTGTTGTTGTATAAAAGAGCGGTTCAGAAGTTGTGTTTGTGAATCCTAGTCAAATCTCGAGTCTTTAAGCTTAAGTCCAAATTAATTAGTGAATCTTTTTACTGGTTAAGTTTCGGTCGATTATAAAGATATTGTTCTACGAAACTCTAGGACAGAGTTATCAATAAAAGTTCCCAACATCTTCAGATTTGATTCTTTTTACTGTTCCTTTAGTTGTTCAGATGAAGTTGCTCTGATTAAGTATAAGTAAACATTTTATTATTAAATTTACTCCATCTGACCAAGGATTTGTCCTCCGACAGAATTTTTTTGTAAATCTTGTTTTTTTATGATCTCCTGACATAGTACTATATGCAGATGCAAGTTTATTTCCATGTACCTAATGGGGTGAAAAAAATGTCAATTATACTGTTTTAGGGATATTTTATTGGAGGGACGGGGTATGAGCCTAGTTTTGCGACTGATTTTTTTTGTCAGTCTTCATTTTTTATGATATGCTTTCATAGTACAATACTTTGGTGCAATTTTTCCCATGTACTGTATGGGGAGAAATAAACCATAAATTCAACAATTTTTTGGGTGACTTTAGGGTTGGAGTATGACAAAATTTTTCTAGTAAATCTTGGTATATTATGATGTCCTGACATAATACTATACACAGATGTAAGTTTTGTCCATGTATATTATGGTGTGAAAAAATGGAAATTTTTTGGGTTACTTTATGGGGTGTATTTGACTACAAGTTTCCGAACCCATTTTTTTGTGAGTCTTGGTTTATTATAATGTCCTGGCATAACATGTACTTAACATTGCCGTAAGTTTTTTTTCCATGTACCTTATGGTTTTTATACATTTTTTATCAAACTTACTCTTCAATAAATCGATTGTAACATTTGCTGTGTGTGAAGTGGCACCGTCTTGTTGAAACCACATATCGTCCAAGTCCATATCTTCCAATTCAGGCCAAAAAAAAAATCGGTTATTATGGCGCGGTATCGATTTCCATTCACAGTAACGTGGCGATTGTCATCGTCGACGAAAAAGTACGGCCCAATGACACCGCCAGCACGCAATCCACGCCAAACAGCAATTTTTTGGGGATGTAATGGCGCCTCATGAATCATGTGTGGGGTTTTTACGGCCCAATAGCGCATATTTTGGTTGTTAACAAAGCCAGTGAGCCAAAAATGTGCCTCATCGCTGACGATGATTTTACGTTGAAAATCAAGATCATTTTCGAATTTTCCTTCAGCCCATTTTACGAATTCCCGACGTTTGAAGTGGTCAAATGGCTTCAGTTCTTGTGTCAACCTGATCTTATACCGGTGTAGGCCTAGATCTTTTCGCAAAATTTTCCACGACGATGTCACAGAGATGCCCAACGATTGAGAACGGCGCGTAAGAACCAAATTTGGGTTATCTTGATTTGATATTTTTTACACTTCGTTCATTTCTTTGTCTCACTGGGACAGGAACATTATGTAGCGTGTATGTGGACTCAGATTTTTTCACCAAACATTGAATTGTTGATTTTGCAGGTCGATTACGTTGACCATAAATTGGCCTTAACGCTCTTAAAGTTTGGACTCACCACTTTTCTAATAAATTTTAATAATTTGCAAGCATTGCTCGAGTGTGAATGCTCCATGATGAGACTACAATTATTTCTGAGCACAGCTGTAAAAAAAACAATAACAAATATGACGTCATTTTCGAAATATATCAACGTAAAATGTGAGCGTCCCTATTGAAAAACCCTTTATTATAAAATTAACAGATTAAAAGCAAAAATAATATTTTTAAATCGTTACTCTGACAGATTTATACATTTTGGATTCAAAATGCTCAGTAAATCCTCACAAGGAAATACCTGGATTGTCCCAAGTATAGTTATAAATTGATTTTTTTTAAAATTATGATCCCTATCAATACAAAAGTGGAATTTGGATTACATTTGTATCTTTTGATGAATTATCGTCCATTTTCTATTTACAAATTATTATGATTCATGCCGTGGAAGTGCTGCAGATTGTACTTAAAGTAGTCAGATTTGAGTAAAAAATGGATTTTAGTTAGATTGCCATATCCGGGCCAAATTAAGTTTTATAAATCAAATAAATGCTTTTAACTAGAGAAAATATTCGTGGGTATCTTTATCTATCCCAAAAAATTTCATATGAACCCTATAAAGAACTAAAATATGTTTATGAATGTTGATTTTTGTATAAATAATGGAAAAAAACATATTTTACATTTCTTCTCATTTTTTTTCCTATTATTTTTGCTCAAGACTGTTTTTTTTTTTAATTAATCTCATTTGTGACTCTCAACCCTCGATTCTTCTTATTAATAACGGAATCTTTGATTTTAAGTCCGAGTCGAGTCTGTTTTTGCTGTTAAATAAGACTGCAGTTCGACTTGATTCTGGATCCCCTAGTTCTGGTTTTAAACGATTTAATTAAAAGCACCACCCATCACGTCAATCTTAGTAAATTACACTCTCGTAGTAAATACCATTTCATCGATAAGGACTTTCAAGAGGTCTCTATTATCGTAGCTATTGGATGATAAATATGCAATGATATATCTACATAATTATTCATCCAGTTTGGCCAACTCATAGCTCATTAGGATAATAAAAAATAAAACAACTTGCAATCTGATACACTAAAAAATTTTCACTTTTCATTCATGGAGTCAATCCATTATCTTACTCCTAATGGATGAGATCCTTTACGAGCCATGATTAATATGTACCATGTATATAAGCAAATACATTTTTCATACAATATTTGCAAAAAAAATAAAAATAATAATGGTTTAACTGCATAATACTATTATCGATTATGTTGTAAATTTAATCAATAAACAATTTTTATATTTCGACAAATTTATTTGTACTTTAGATTATTTTTTTGCATTTTTTTTACTTAAATAGTGAGGCTTTGTTATATTTTTATACATTATTTGCGATTATGAGAGGTGCTTTTACGTAAAAGAAGTATTATGGTACTAGGGCGGGTCATCTCGGGATATAATTCTCCTGGGAAATCCCGGATTGAATTATTTCATAAAATATTCTTCATTTAATAATAATTGATGACCAACGAAGTACTAACATGTTTTTAATTTTGTAAGTTTTGCACACCAACAATTTAATAAATTCTCCGATTTCTTGTTTCTTTAAATACCCCATTTGCCATAAATACAGCAACATTTATATACTTATATATACAAGTACAATATATAATGCACGTTTTTTAAATGTAAGTAGGGAATACGGACTAGGAATCAACGAAAAAAAATTGCACATTAGTATTGTTGTGGCAGTAAATGATTTGTAAACAGTTCCATATCTGCAAAAAACGTTCCAAGAGTTTAGGATCGGTTTAACACAGAGATCAGGTAACTTTTTTAGTGATACCCCAAAAAAACTTGCAGCAAAATTCATTTACGCCAAACTAGTGCAGGGGGGTCCACTGGGTTATATTTTGAGTGTTTGGTTTTTGATTTTGTTAAATTTAAATTAAATTTTTTGTTAACTATGGAGTTTTGGATTTATTTTTCAAAAAATTCAAAAAACCAAGCCCCCTCCTTCCCCCCTCAAAATGTAATCCCCCAAATTCCTAATTACTCACAGTGAGTTAAATTTTTGTAACAAGATTGAAAAAATTAAACAATTCAGCAAAAAAATTACAAAATCCACAGCTATTCACAAAAAAAAACATTTTGGGAAAAAAATTCAAAAGTTACATTTCAAATATTAAATTTTTGGGATAATTTTTTTTAAAATTCACGACTATTAACTAAAAATTAAATTTCACAACTGACTTTTCTTAAAAATTTTTAATCCTGACTAAAAAAAAAATTAAAATTAAAATAATCATATATTTTTTTTTTGGGGGGGGGATACAGCCCCACCCCCTGCTGACGCCCCTGTAGTGGCATGTTGTTTATTTCAATTAACACTAGGAAGTAGCACTTACATTACCCATAATTTTCTAAATGACCCCACTTGGTGTAATTTACCCTTGTTTCCCGACCACTGGGTTAAGGAATCAAGAAAAGTGCAGTATTAGGGTCATTGTTAAAAATATAGAACATGGGAATTGAGAATATTCTCAAATTTGGAGTAAGAAAAATATGCTTATCGTCAACCTTCACTCAAAAAACAATTTTTTAATACATAAAATACTTTACACAGAAGAAACATGAAGAAAAAAAATCATCATTAAGGTCACTTCTTCTGTCCTTTTTTTGGTATCAACTTCATAGGAATTAATGAGAATAAAGAATTCTCATGAGAATTTTTCCTTTTTTATAGATACAATGATAGCATTTTGGTTCTGAATGTTTCTTTTTAAATTTGATTACACTCCTTTTCAATCAATACAAATAAGTATCATGAGTGACCCAGAAAAAAAAGGTTTTGCAAAGGAATGAGTTAAAAATCCCCGATGATTTGTAAAAATAGGATCTAGTAAAACATTGGTTGACGCAAATGGGGAGTTTCAAAATTATTTATATACAAATGTACCCAAAAATGATGGGTTTAATATAATTCGGATATTAAACAAATTTGAATATTCTCAAATTCTATGCTACAAATATTTCCCTTTATCCAGATTTGACTTAAGATAATTAAGAGTGCTGAAAATGTGTTCTTTCCTTTAAAATATGAAAATAAATATTTACAACCACACAGTATTTAAAAATTTTGATTTCCCGGGTTCCTTCTCAAAGACAATCTCCCGGGAAATGAGAAGCCTAATCCCTACCTACCTTCATTAATACAAACAAAAATATGAGTAAATATGACTTTTTCATGTGTTGGCTCCATAAAATTGTTGTTTTCACAAACCATTTATTTGTTGCTACTTTGTAAATACATTATTCAAGTATTAAACATTAGTCAAACCATTAAATGGTGGTTCTAAAGAGTAATTTATTATTGTTTTATTTCTTGCTCTCCCCTCTTTATAGGATTGCTGTAGATTGAGTATTCCCTGTTGTATGTAGTGTTGTATTCCAGAACCAAGAATTTGAGGGATCGAAATCAAAAGAAAAACAATGTTTTTCTATTTTGTCAAAAAAGAAAGAAAATAAGTGAAACTTTAATCCAGTTACTTTGGTCTTGACTATTGTTGTCACTAGGGTTTCTCTTTCGAAAGCCTGTTTAACCAGGATTTTTCAGGGTTTTACACCTACGGAAAATTCTAAGGAAGTATCATATTTAGTTAATCATAATATAATATGTATTTAATTAATTATAATATATGAAATTTACAAAACAATTGGCTATTCATCCCTGACCATTTAACTTTTTTTTATCAGTTCGGACCGGATAAAAGAATTCCAAAAAGCTATACGTTTGGGCTCTCAAAATGACACACGTACTATTACGGACAATTTGTAGAGGTGTACAAAATATGTCCTCTATAAAACGGGGGCAGCTTTTCCTAGTTGGCAATCTGTGTAGGTTTTTATTTCCCAAAGTTGCTATCATAGTTATTTAATTCATGAGAAGGGAACAGCTAAGCATAAAGTTGATTTATGAAAGACTGAGATTGAAACTGATTATTTGTTTTTGAGTTATAAGTACAATTCCTTGTTGGACTCAGAGTAGAATTGAGAGTTGTCATCATAGTATTTCTAGCCTATATCTCCTTGCTGTAAAAGGAGTGGTATTTGAGTTTATTCCCTTCCTCTCACAGCTGTTTGCAGCTGATATAATAAAAGGTCATGACAGCTATGCTGCTCTCTTCCCCAATATTCTTCAACTTTCAAGGTGAGCACGTTAGCTTTGGGGTTTTCTTCTGTTTTATATATGTGTTATACTGATATTTATTGACTCTAATTATTAGCATATTTTACCTGGATACCTTTTTTAGTTTGAGATGCCAAACTGAGGTGTTTCTTTTTCTATGCTGTTATCATGCCTATTTAATTCCTTTTCTTTTAGATACAATTTTATACAAAACCGAAAATGAAAATATGTAATTAAGACTTAAACTTGAAATTTCTTCTTATTTCAAATTGAATAAATAAAGAAACATTAAAATTTCACTGTATTTAATAGTTACTAAGGAGATCCTGATTCTGTCCCACATCTTGTAATTTAAAAATTTGTTCCCTGGGATCAATTAGTTGGGGCCGTAATCATGGGTGCCTAGCTTTACAATATATTTTATTTATTAGAAGTATTTATCAGCCCTTTTAATGTAAGTTTTTGTTCTCCATAGTCAGTCGGACAGGCCCCCAATAACAAAATTGTGATTACGGGGTGTTTGACTCACCAATGACTATTAGAGTGTGAAAAAATGTGAAGAATCTTGGTAAAAAGTCCATGGCCAGGGGAAAAATACCGCTTTTCAATCAGACATAACAAATTTTTACAGATTTTTCTCATGAATTACTTGGACTTCTGGTCCAAGGGGATGTGGCTTAAAGGAAAATTAGGATGTTACTAGGAAAGTTTGGATTTTTCCTACTATGAACTGATAAAAATGGTCGGACAAATGAGATATCAGTAGAAAAACTTGAACCAATATTTAACACTTCTCTAAAAAATAATAATTGCACTGTTCTTTTAAATGCGTCGGTACTCCCGGTACAAGTATACCCATCAATATTAATCATGACAACAACAAATAAAAATGTTTGAGAGGTTGAAATTAAGTCCAGTCTCTAAAATCACATCACTAATTGTACATATGTATGCGTGCTTTCATAAAAGCGCATGCTTTTGAAGGTGAAAATCATAAGATTAATTTTGTGTAAATTCTATTTGACGAAAAAAAAAAAAGATATTCAATATATTTATAATAATAATAATAATTACTTGTGTTATTTATAGCGTCATTAATTTTAAAATAAATTGAAATTATGTATAATGTATATTTTGAAGCCTTTGTGCGTCTACTTTTGTGGTGAGTTAATATAAAAACAATCTTGAACAAAAATCAAGAATATATAAAATTATCAATATATTTTTTTCGTCATATTAATAAAAAATGCACCCCAAACTTATATAGACATATTATTATGGTCAATTACAGGCTTTGTATTCAAATTTCTAAGTGTACATAAGAGTGCAAACTATGGTTGAATATTTGTCTCCGTTATGGTCTTTCAAATATGATCAATGAATTTAAGATTCTTTATTTGTGATGATGACTTTTGCTAATTTGAGTGCAATTTGCGGTATCTTCAAAGGATTAATCAGAATTATTTTTTGATTGAAATTGAGTATAATTGTCAAAAAGTTCAGGTTATAATTTATTCTTAGCTCAACTCTAACAAGAACCATTCTAGCTTGATTTTGTATTGACGGGTCATATATGAGCTCCTATATGATAAAATATTGGTTTTTCTATTGTTTTTTTCCTAGAGTTAAATAGTTACTATAAAGTTGAAGGATTTAGAAAGGAGTAGTCAATTAGTTTTTTAAGAAGACCTTTAAGAAATAATAAGAAAAAGAAACAAAATAAGACGTTTCTTCTTAGAAAAATAAATAAGTGTACGTGACTATTTTTATAAGTTAATGGGTAGCTGGAGGCATGAATGGTTATATATATATATATGTATAAAACATACACCAGTTTTTCATTTTTAGACCACACTAAAGGGTCAAAAAGAAGCAGAAGAGAAGAGAGTGAAAAATTTCTCACACAATTTATTTTCTCATGAAACAAACATTCATAGAAAAGTCATATTATATTATATTATTAATTTTAACAGTTTTTTGTTTTTTTTTAACCATTTTAATTTTCCGTAAGAATAATAGTCACTTTTGACGAGTCGTAATTACCTGACAAGGGGTTTGTAGATCACTAGCGCCACTTAAGCCAGTACCAGAAGAAAGTAATACTAAGTGTGTATAAATATTCTGACCATCTTTAAATCAATCTTGTCAGAACATCAGGTGTTGCCGAATTGTTCCTTTAAGGAATATATGGCTGCAGACTTCAATCAATAGTAAAAGTTAACCTTAATTCTCGTGCTGTTCCGCGACATTTATTTCAAAAAGTCTAAAATATAAAGGATTATTTTATGAATCAACTGCAGTGTTTATTACTTTTTTTTCTCCAGTCTCAGATGACCACAGAAAGAGACAACATAATTTACATTTTTTCATTCCTATGTGTGGGGATTAGTTTGGAGAGACTACTTGCCAAGTAGGTGTATCCGACCCCCGGTGTAGGTAGTCTGGAGGAGGATATAGGACGACAACAGTATGGAGACGCGTCCTAGAGGTTGAAGGAAGAAAATTATTGATCCAGAATTGACCAAGAATCCTTTGGAGGTAGATCCAACCAAGTCAATGAGAGCTCATTTAACAGACCTATTTGTGAATAAAAAGACAGTGATGAACATGGTGAAGAATTTTGGTGGGAAGTCCTTGGCGAAGATGGAGATGCCGCTTCTCACACACACACACGCACACGGTAAAAGGGGTTCCAAATTTTCTCAAAAATAATATGGACTTCTATTACAAGGAGATGTGGTACATATACATCCAAACCGGAACCTGTTTAACCTTTCCTTCTGGCACCACATTGAGTCCAAAGCCTCTAAAATTCATCATTTCTATATTGACACATTGAGGGACTTTGTTGAAGAGTACTGGGGTACCATGACGTAAACTTCATAAAGAAGTTTTATCATTCTTCAGGAGGACGCTTAAGGCCGTCATTGAGGCTGAGGGAGGTAACATCGAGTAAATTAGATATTTCAATTTATGAATATAAAATATTTTTATTTTCATTAAATTCAAACATATAGTCTGAGAAATACAAGTGGTTGAAGTTATTGCATTCATTTGTAAAGTCTGACAATCCGCACCTGGTAGGTTTTGGTATTTTTGTACTTTTTAACACTTCTTTTACTTAAATTATAGAACACAAATGTTCCGAATGGCATAGTGTAGTACTGTTTTAAATAAGTCAGTACCCGTGTACGACTATAGTACCGGTCCACCAAACAATACTACTTTAGATTAATAAAACATTTATTTATTTATTTCTTAAAACATTAATAGCCGGACTCTTGATGTTTTGACATGGCTTACAAAGAGCATAAATATATATATTACACTCAATATAAAGCCCTGTGGCCTTAATAATGCGGGGCAACCATCCTCTAAGTAACAAACATACCTTTATATATAGTCCAGATAAAGTTTTGTCTACTTCTCCGTTATTTGTTCTTTGAGAACACAAAAATTTGGTACAAAAACGCGCATATACTGTGATAAAGGGAGTTGAGGTCAGGCAAGGATGACAGCTACAAATATTTCAACCAATAGAAAGCATTTTCATTCAAAAACTTTGAAGGGATTTTAGTAGTATGTGCAAAAGCCAATTCCTCTCTTCCAATAAGACACATACCCTAGATTTGATTGCGTTGTTACTTAAAACTTTTTTTGTAAGCGTAGAATACTAATTATTATTTATTGAGCTTTTGGATTGCAATTCCTCATTAAAAAAGTGTGGCACAATTAAATTGTGAAAAATAAATATATTATAAATAAAGATAAATATTGTAAAAAGTGAAAATATTTTCGATCTATTGCATTTAATAATTAAACATTAATTTAAAATATCACGTCTCACCGTAACCCATTAACGCCTATCGTGATCATAAGAACACGGCAATTATCTCTACACTTAAATCAATGCCAGATAAAATTAATCCTCTTAATTTGAAAATATGAATTATTATCATATGTTATATTCTTCATAGAGTATTTGTGATAAATTTCGACAATTTGAAAAAATATCTTATGTAGTTTTTTCCTTCTCAATCTTATTTTTCAAAAATATAAAATAGCTTCTTTAGGCTTTAACTTGAATTATTCACAAATTTGGATCAAATTAATTGAAATACATTTAGAATACTCTTCTTTTGTGGTACAAGTACTTTAATATTTTATTTTTTGTTTCCTATGGTTATAAGTTTTTTTATTGAGATATTAAAGAAATTACATTATATGAACACAGCCTTTATTTCAGCCAGAGGACATTGCTTTTCGGGGAATATATTTCTATCACTTAATTACATCCATTATAACTTAAAAATTTTAATTTTAAATGTATGTAAATATTTCTTGGCCTTCTTAATGGGTAATAAAATTATCTACCTATGTAAACAAATTTTGTGGATTAACTAATGAAGTTAAAAAATTTATACATCAATATCATGTTCTAATTTACGTTATTTATAAACTATACAATTCTAACTTTAATATTTTATCAACCTTTCCTTTCCACAAAGAAATCAAAATAAATTGATAGCTAGTGAATTACATCATTTAGTACAACTTTTGGAATATTATTTATATTTTAATAGCAAGGATTTTAACAGTTTAACAAAATTAAGCCTTATTACGGCCACACATTGATTATTATATTTGAGCTTAGTTGTCGTTTTTGAGAAAAATTAACATTTATCTTTTTTAAGGGTACTTATTTTAGGGGAAATCTTTATCTTATATACAAAAAAGAGATCTTGTCAATAATAGTGTAATTAATACTTTTGCTGAATGGTAATAATGGTATATTTTAAGACCAGTATTAGCTCAATTTCTAGAGACGTAACAACAATTGCGTCGTTTTCGACACCTTGGCTTTTAAACGTAAGCTCGTAAATATCTTCAACGCCTATAAAATATAATATTCAAAAAATATCAGTCAGTATTTCTAAAGGATAATAAAATATTTGCCAAAAACTCTCATCTTCCTCTTCATTCATAATTATTAGAGTTTAAAATGATATTAATTATTATTTGTTGTTGAAAACGATACTGTTCACTCTAAGATCTGAAACAAAGACAATACCAAAACTTTGAGTGATCAACACCATGATAATATGAAAACACTAAGGTAAATTTTAATCGACTTTGAAGAGTCATGTTAAAGAAGATACCAATACGGCTTTTGAGAAGCATACATGTACTGGAAGGGACATCAAGGGCCTCATTTGAAGTCCCTGGCGTTGGTATCATTTTCAAAATAGAAAAAAGGGGCAGGGGGAGGAAGGGGGAAAAAACGAGGGAGAGATAAATAATTTTGCGAAAGATAAATAATTTTGCGAGCATTTACTTCTTTATAACTCTTGACATCTGTTGGTTCCATAATTTATTGTTGTGTAAAAGATAATAACAATTTTGTTTTTATCAACAATAAAACTGATTCATATTTAACTGATTGTTTTTGTTTTTTTGTAATTTGGACACATACACTCACACGCGTATACCGGGTGATTAAAACTTGTTTTTTTATCACCTGGTATATGTATTGGATGCCTTAAATGGTCAGTGGTCTTAAAATAGACTATGACGCCCCTTATATCGGAGTGTTGTATTCGTCCTTATTTAAAAATGAAACTGCAGTCTCGTTCAGTTCAGTCTCGGTCCCATCCAGGTCAGTCCTGCATATCAGTCCTAAAACTTATAAAATTAGGTCATTGACGAAGTCAATCAACTTAATTGAATTTCCTTTTAATAAAATGAAACTCAAAATATTAAATAGGTATATCTTTTAAGGTGTTAAATTTCCATGTACATACACGTTATTTACTATCAAGATATATATTATCGCTATCTTAATTGTAATAAAACTAACCATCTCACATAGTAATCGATATGTTACAATCACTGGAAGCCCTAGCGTCATAGACAAATAAACAATGACGTATTTGGAAGGATAAAAACAGGTTTCATACAAACACAATGAATCAATTTTTTATTTTTTTTATGAGCTACTTTATTTTACGTGTTGACAAGAGTCACTTTGTGATCTAAAAATCCTTTAATTTCTAATGACATACAGTTTATATACTAATATTAAAATACTTATGCTAGTAGGGTATACCGGGGAAATTTGCCACAGTCTATTACTCGAAGCTGAATTTGGACTTATATTTACAAGTTTTGCGTTGAATATACATAAAAAATAATCTTAGTAATTGGTATTTCTACAGATTGTATTTGAATACCACCTTTAAATGTTGCAACGGTCACCATAGTAAGGATCGTAGTAACCGAAAAATTTTTTAGTTTGAGTTAACTTAGACTTTAGTAAAATTAGACTCGAAATAGTATATGATCATATCTTTTAAGGTGTTGAATTATCAAGTTTCAATTGATTTACATGTTATAGACGATTCAGATTATATTACTGTTATCTTAATCATAATTAAACATAGATCCGATAAATTCACTCTAAAGATCTTCTACTGGTTAACAAAGCTGTATGTTTAAAGCCTAAATATACAATAATCAATCATTCAAATGAAATAAATTACATCAAAAAAGTGATTGTATTATTGCAAAAATAGATCCTAGAAGAAAATATGTTTTATCTCATATCTCAAAGTAAAGTTGACAAACATTATTGATTTTTATTCAATGATCGTTATCATAATATACAATTGTAATGTACAATTTGTGATTCTAACCAATAACATACAAAGGAAGACAGTGCAGTAGTTCTTTATTTTATTTTCATTTCTACAAATTCAGGCCTGAATTACATTTTTGCCCATTGCTATTATTGTTTCTTTGTTTTTTATAATATTTGAGTGCATTGAGAATAGAGTGATTATCCTTATTCATTATTATGTATTGCAAAATATGGAAAGTAACCCACTTCAAGGGCGTCCGCAGGGGTGGACTTTTGGCATCACCCCACCAAAAAAAATAAGGAATTAATGTTTTTTACTTGAAAATTTGATATTTGATTATTTTTTCTCCAAAAAATTAAATATTTTAAATGTAAAAAATAAATTTTATCTAAATATCTATATTTTTTGAAATTTTTATTCAAAAATTTTTATTCAAAAAATTTAAATAAAGACTAACACAACACTAGCCGCACACCCCCTTCCCCCTCTCCTCACCATCCAAATTTCCAAAAAATTTAATTTTTCAATTTTTTTTTCATAAAGTTAAATTTTTCTAATTATTTATTCCAAAAAAATTTAATTTTTCAAATTTTTCTGAAAATAGCTATAGATTTTTGAAATTTTTTTTTCAAAAATTAAATATTTAAAATTTATTTTTTTGTAATAATTTGTCAGAAAATTAATTTTTTGTGAACAACTGTGGATTTTTGAAGTTTTTTCCAAAAAATTTACTCTTAGAAAATTTAATTTTCGTAATTTTTTTATAAGCAGCCGTAGATTTTTTAAATCTTTTGTGAATAGCTAAAGGCTTTTTCAATTTTTTTTTCAAAATATTTTAACTTTATTTCTTGTTACAAAATATTAAAAACCAAGCCTTATTATTTTTTTTAGAAAAATAATAAAAATATATGTACAACCAGCAGACTCCTCTAAATATCATTTTCTCTAGTGCTCCTTGCTCTGGTTGTTTTAAAGCTTTGGGGAAAAGGGACTGTTGCAAATGTCCCCAGTCTTCCCTACCAATACAGAACGACTCCTATCATAAGAAGAAGTTTGTACATAGACAATAATTTTTACAGGGATGAATTATTTCCGCTAGGAATTGCAAACTGTAACACACCTTTTACCTTCCTTTCAGTGAGTAGCCATAGATACATTTGTATGTATGTAGGTTTTAATTTAATATCTCACATGATTTATTTATAATTATCACAAGAATACAAGTTGTTGCAAAATATATATGTCTATGTGTGTACAACATCCTGAAATACAATTTATGACTTTTTTGACATTTATGTGCTGTTTTCCCTCTTTCCTCTTCATCTATGTACATTATAAAATAGATAATAGATATACTAGGTTTTTTTCTCAGTATACTTTTTTCCCGGAATTGCCCGGGAAATGTATACTTTTATCATCTTATATATATTGATTTTAGGTGTTATCATACATTGAATCCAAAACGGCCGAACAAATAACACATGAGCAGAAAATTCCAGGGCTAAACAAAGAGAACATGGTTTTTTTTCGTTCAAAATATTGTTTTTTTTCTATCTTAATACATTATTTTTGAATTTGCTTTATAGAGTAAAGTCTTTTGAACACTTTTCAAGCGAATGCTTAGCTTGAACAGTGTTTGTCCCATTAAGCACCAGTGTAAATTAAAACACAAAATTGTTTTTAAGCCGTTGTTTTGGAAACACCAAAAGTAGTGTCACACTCAGAAAAATGACTCACAAACTAAAGAACAGATTGTAATGAAATTTTGAAAGCTGGATCCTACCTTATCAGGAGATTTTGCTCAAACACATTTCCCGGGAAATAAGAAGCATACCTACTTACGTAGAAAAGACCGAAGGTCCCCAGCAGGGATTTTATTATTTCTTCTATGTACAATATATATAATATAAGTATAAAATCACAGTGACATATTTGAGCCGTGCTTCTTAAAGTATTTTTATTAGACAAAAAAAGAAAAAGAATGAAGAAATTCCTTTATGACTATTTTTTTAAGAATGAGAAATTCGTGAAATAACATTTTTGTTATATAAATAGACAATATTTTATCTATAATGTGAAAATAAGTATATATAATATATTGTCCTATTTTTTTTTTTTTTTTTTTTTTGAGTAAATCATTTTTACTATTCGCGGTTTTTATTTTTGTTGAGTACCCTCAAAAACCCTATTTGTCAACAAAAAGGTCAGCTAAAATATTTTTTTGTAGATAATTGAATCTTGATCATAAAATCGGACTGATGAAAAATTGTTATTCGTACTGTGTTGGTCCGTATTTTTTCGATCCTGTCTAGAATAGTCTAAAGACCCGTACTATTGGCCCTTAAACGGTCCTTAATTGTCGATCATTGGGATGTTTCCTAAAAATACCATTGATTTATTACGCCAAATAAGATATATGAGATATGGTTTAAGTGCATTGCCCATATATTGCAAAAAATATCATGTTTTCATATTTGCAATATAATACACGCATATAATATTTTTATTTAGTTACATAACGGAATAATTGAAAAAACGAAAACACTCTCAATGATATTACAAGGAATCGATTTTACGTTCGTTAAAGACCAACCTGTATTACTGGGCTGAATAGTGGTCCTTGAATCTATGTAAGGAACAAAACAAGACTAGTTGTCACTATTTCAGGCCCTATAGTTAACCACACATTTTTAGTTTTTCAAGACATCAATTTTTTGCTATAAAATTACTAATTAAGGAGCAAAATTGGGTTAATATGGTTGAAATTGACGATTGCATTGGAATAGAAGGTGTGATTGATTATGACTAGAGATGTCCAAATACTGCATAAAATGGAGCTGAATATGCAAATAAAACACTCAAAAATGCAGAAAAAGGGCAAAATGCAAATAAATGTGGTAAATTGGGATGTATTCCTGAAAAAACAAACAATTATATAATTTAAATTCCTCAATCAAGCAGGTCTTTGTTCCATTGAATTATCAACTGGTGTGGCTAGGAATAGTCTTCTTAGAGTACTTCTTCAAGAAGTATTTGAACTTCCTGTTGTTGATCTTGGAAAGGGAGATATAAAACAGAGACCAAGGCGTTCACTAGGTCAGTATTGAAGACGCCATCGCTGTTATCGTTGGAGGGGATGACGTTAAGCATATTTTCTGTAGCTTTGTCTCCCTTGTTGTTTAAATCTACTTTTTTTTTGACTGGCTCACTGTCTAAGCTGTTTTAGGAAGCACATACTTTTGGTTTTAGTGCTAAAATTGCAAAGCTTGCATAGAAAATACTTTCTTTCAGGCACATTAGTCCAAATCTTGGTGCCACCTAGCTCCGTAATGATCAACGAGGGATCCACTATCTTAGGAATGGTCCATTAAAAAAGAGGATCATTCACTTCGAATACATGTAAATATATTGAAAATAAATTCTACTGGATGTCCGTTTATATTTATAGAGAAAAAACGAATTGTAAAAATCTAAATAGCTTTTGTGACAAGATCAAAATAATATATTTTTGAATATCTTAATACTTTACCCTTTATAACTCATGGCGCCAATATATTCATCATTTCTCTTCTTCTTCTTCTCTTCCCCCTCCAATACTGCATTCAATCATACATTCTACTCTAATAACTGATCATTTTTAGGTAAAAAAAATGACTTATGGCGGTAAAATTCAAATAAAGGTCGAAATTGTAAAATATCTTATCTGCATAATTTGGACATCACTAATGATGACCATTAAACATCTCTTAGAGGAGGTGAAAGTATATAAGGCGTATTTATTTGCTATGCTATCTTGGAAGATCATATTTGGAATTTTTACTACTTAAAATGAACAAATGGCTCGAAGCATAAAAAATGCATAACACCTGTATGTCAATGATAATAAGTGATATTTGAATTAAATATAAGTAATACTGAAATGTGCTAAAATCACTTTAAAATGCCTCGATTTTTGTAATTTGTTTTTGATCTATAGGAATGAGAAATGATGGATAATCTGAAAAAAATCTTAATATTTTCGTTTATATGTTAATTTATTGACTACAATATGGAAATAAGATTGTAAAACGAAGTAATAACATATATTTTTAATACATTTTATGTTTCGATATATAATAAAATAGGGAATAGAGAGATTGGAAAAAATCAGGACCTGCATAGTCTAAAGCCCAACTTATGCAATATTGCGATAATTTAAAAATAAAAAACATGGGAATTGGTAGGACTAGCTTAAAAAATTATTATTTCTTCTTAAAATATAAAAAAAAGTACTTAAATATCACAGTACTTATTATTTACTAACGGGATCCTCATATTTTCTGTGATTATATAATTTAGAAATGTATTTTCTTTCAAAACAGAAAAAAACTATATAATGTGCGATGCATTCAAAAAAACAATTAAGCTCAAAAATGATGCAGCTTACTCTACAGATACTTTTTAAAAGGAGGATATTTGAAAACTTTTGAAACTTTACTGAGTGCTTCAGCTCTCAAGTAATCAACTAGGGTTTTTTAGGGTACACAAAATACGCGGTATCGTACGCATGTGGTATGGTACTGATAGTTGGTGGTAGGATACATATTCATAATTTTTTTCTAACTGGTGGTTTAAAAAAATCAAACTAATGTAATGTTCTACCATTAAAAAGATATATTATATATATTTTTTTAAATAAAATCTTTCAAAATATCATTTACCTACAAAAACCCCATAAAGTGAAAGGTTATTATAGATAATTTAAATACTTTGATTAATCAATTTGCAAACTTTTATATAAAAAGATAAGCTTATCTACTTAAACAATCACTTTAAAGTTTTTTAAAAAATACAAAAAGATACAATTTGCTGAACTATTTTAATGGGCTACGGTCCTATTGCAATCCTGATCTTGCTTTGTTACGCGAATAAAGCGTTGTATTATGCCTACAATGGTAGGAAATGATGACAAGGAGGTTAGAAAAGTCCACAATCCAATATGTGCCAACAAAAGGACCCACCATCTATGAACTAAAACGATCCATTAGGTCAAATTCTGGAACCCTAACGATATACTGTTCCAAAAAAATCAATTAGAGTCATTCAGCAGTCTTCAGAACCATTAATTTATTTTTAAAGGTGAGCAGATCTTCAGAATGAAGAAATGTGGTAATTTTTCTTCCTAGAATATAAATACAATATTTACATTCGCAATTTAAATTTATAATATTTTAAAAGGATATTTAATAAAAAAATGAATGAAAGGTTTTCCTTTTTTTTACTTTCTGTACTGAAGTTAAATCATGTCTATTATATTTAATAAATGGTCTAGGCCCCATCACTTATTGCCTTCTACAATCAAGGAAATTAGAGTCACAAAAAATTTACAAAATATCATAATATATTTCTTTGTTCATAGAAATATTTTATTCTAAACCATTTTTTTTTAAATAACGCCTAATTTTTTTTTCATACGTGTTTAGGAATTGAAATTGTGCACTAGGGAAACGTTAATCAAATTTGATAAAATTTTGTATTTATGTTACGTAGATGCAGTACTGCTGATTCTGAGAAGAATTTCTAATTTTGGCGGAAATTACATAACCCAATGGATAGAGTTAGATCAGTTATTTGAGGATTATATCATCTAAGGAAATTATACATAATGACATCCCAAGTACGGTTCACACTACAGTAGTACCTGGTACTACCATTGTACCCATATACCGAACAATATTAGTTTGCCTTAAACTAATCAAACCCCGTCTTTTCTCTCACAATTATCGCCAGATGTCGAAAATATTAATTCATATGGTGCAAATATTTTATTTTATACAATATCGACCTGTATCGTGAGGGTTCGATACTCTGCCGTCACAGCCCTAGTATGTATATACATTGGTATATTTAAAGGTGTTTGCTCTTATTGTTGTTGTAGTTTGTTGACAAGGAGACCACCGTGTTAGTACGTGATAATTTGTATTAAGTAGTATTCAATTTACGTTTTGTCTTTTTTTTTTTTTTTGAAGTACCTCGTAATAGAAGCAAATTTGCATTTTATTTAGCTTCCTATAAATTAAAAAAAATATATCTATTTCATTTACCCATAAATCGTGGATATCAACGCGGAGAATTAAAAAGTGAATTGGAATTTCAATTGAATTGAATTCAAACAAAATAAAAAATAAAAATTCCAGTTTCTTCTCACAGACAAATTCAAAAAATACCCTTGTTATATATTTAATGCCTTTCCGAGACACATGTAAGCTATTATTAAGGGGGCACTGTTTATATTGTAAACAACAAGGGTCTTATTTGAACATGTTATATATGTACATAAGTCCTGTCTGGACTTTTATGTTATTTGACTAATGCCTCATCCGGGGATTAAATTTATACTTGATTGAAATATATTTATGAAGAGATTTGACGATTTTAAAAATCATATTAACGTCTCATGGGTTATAATATTATATAATGTAAAGTTAATTATAAAAAGTCTTTTAGTTTTCTGCTAATTTTTTATTTCTATTTATTTAAATACTGCACTTTTAATGAAAGTAGTAATTAATACGAAGACAAAGGAACTCTCTTCACATGACCTAGATAAAGCTCTATCATGTGCTTTGATTAAATACGTGTACCTATATATGTAGGTATTTAAGTATTGCAAATATCTTATATAATATGTACAAATTAGATTTCATTTAAGGGTAAATGATATAAATAATTTTGTATCCCACAAATTTCGATCCCTCTACAGGGTTGGAAAGCAACACACGGAATTTTAATTAATTTTAATTTTTCTCATTAGTATAGGAAAGTTTAGTTATTATTTTTGACATTCTGGTTCAGCCATTCTTTTGCATAAATAAGCCATAATAATTTTTTTGTGATTTTGTCATCATAAGTGAGAAAAATCTAAAAGGTAGCTCATCTCAGATCTTCTAGATGCTGATGCTATGGTGGCGAGGATTATCGACATTATGAAGTGCTCCAGGAGCCTAGTATTCTAAGTGGACAATTTGAAAAATGATGAAGAAGACGTCTCTAGGAAAGCAACAAGTGAAAGGCACAAATTAAAGAGGGATTCCAAAGTTCCTGTCCAGCTTGGAAAAGACTATCAAGGAGGATCCCACCAAATCGATGAATTACTTCACCGATGACCGTGGCTGCTAGGACCATCAAACAACTTGGGAGTATCCTCATACTCCGGGGCTCACAACACCTTATGGGAGAGGTCATGAAAGCCAGGAGTTATCTACAGTCCACAATTTGCTGCCCAGGGCTGTATATAACCTGGGATTTATCTCCTGAGATCTCGTTTTCAAGGAATTTATCAGAGTTTTAACCTAACAAAATGGGACCTATGGAATCTTAAGTTTAATTATTTCATAATACTCGTATCAGTTTCATTTAAGTATTATAATTAGTAGGGTTGTATTAGTCCTTAATATGGGGCTTAAAGTCTGTCTTAGATCACGTTTCGTTTCTGTTATTTGTTCTTAAACAAAAACCCAAATTTTACGGTGCACTCTAAAATGCATCATTTCCACTAATATTGTAGTAACTAGCGGTTGTATCTAGGTTTGCCCGGAGTTATTAAGCATCGACGAAAATGCAAATTTTGCTTTTATAATATAGAAGATAAATCCTAAACAAATCCTAGGTATTTAAATTGTTGAAAAGTCTCATTTAATGTGACAGTCATTTTTTGAAAATTTTATTAAAAGTACTTCCTTTTATCTTCTTTTTTAATATGAGCTTAATTCAACGCATGAGGGAGATCTCATTGCATCTGAGCTTATTATTCCTTTTTTTTCTTTATAGTGTATTGGTTTATTATATATGTACGCCACAGAGTACTATATACAGTGCACCCTGTAACTGTTTTTCAGAATTAATAAATAAAAATAAACTTTGCTTTATTTATATTAAAAGTATTTCAGTTCACTATTTGAATTAGTTGAGTAAAAATTTCCGTTTCTTTAAAATACGTGAATATTTTGCTATCATTTATTTTATGATTATACTTATAGTAAATCTAAATTAGGCTTCTTCAAATATGTAATAGATGATTGGTTTATGGTTATAGGACTGCTAGATATCTATGATTACGTTATATATCATAAACTGTTCTATGGGGCAGCTTTTTCGCCCGATTTGGATGCGTCTTGAAAATTTAGGACAGAATTTTGACAAAATTTTGGACCAGCACATCCCTAATATATATTTATACATGTATATATTAGGATTGTAAATATATTCTTAAATTATAATTGCCAGTATTATTATTCAACTTGATCAAACTCAAAAGAAAATTTCCAAGGAAAAGGATAAACCCTGATGTCATCAGCACCACACACACAAACACAAAACATTTGAAATAAGGATGTATTACAAAGAATTTGTTCAACCCTCTTAGTCACTATCTTGAGACTGAAGAGAACTCCTCCAGTCAGAGGTCCTATATTGAGGGATATATTATAGTACGAAATTTCAATTCGACAAATTTGTAAAAAAATCAAAGAAATTACTCCAACAAAGATATAGCCAGCCAAGGATATGATTGAATCAGTAATATCTCAGCATAAGCTGGTTAATGCTCAATTCCGCCCTCTAGGGATAATAACTTAAGTGAAGATTTACGCAAAACTGCTGTCAGCTAGGAAAACGCTTCTGAGATATCATTTGGTAGGGAAAAACTCGCACTTAAGGACGACCTATCTAAAAAGCTTGACAAATTGTTTGACATCATATCCTGCAAAAATTCAAGACTTATTTGCACTGATGTTGACTATGAGCTTAATTGTAAAGTGAAGGTTCATATCGATTGCAAATGCAAACGTGAAGAAAAAATTCCAGTAATAGAATTTGCATTCGACAGAAAATTGGCAGTTACAAAAAACTTATGATATTTAGTAATGGTATTCAAGAGTTTAAAAAAAAAACAAGAAAATACTATCTAAAACATAATTAATTGATATGAAGCTTATAAAAGAGGTTATAATTTTTTTATAAAATGCAACGAAATGTGGAAAATTCAAGACTGGTGGATGGCAAAATGACAGATAAAGACTAAGAAAACAATGATATAAAGACATACCAGTTGATAAAAACTAAAGTAGGTTTACTAGTAACATGAAAAGCTTTTCTAATGTATCCCTTGCAAGTACAAGACATCATACCAGTTTACGGAAAACAGCAGAGATTGCTACTGCTGTTTAAATTGATTGTGGTTTAATCACACTTGATGATGTTGACTTGGTAATTGATCATAAAAAAATGAAACAAGTTGATGAAAAACTACTTAACCAGCTAGATGAGGAAATAAAATTAAAAGAATAAGCTGTTTGTTTTTTGATGGAAGAAGAAATCATCCTTAGGTTCAAATGAAATTTGAAAATTCAGAAATTTTTTTACCAGCCATTGTGAACGATGAGCATTACCCTTGCTTTTGTGAGCCAGGAGGAAAGAAATTGATTCATTTTTCACCTTAAAAGTATGAAACAAAGAAGCCAGCAAAAGTGATAGCCTAAAACATATTTGATTGGTTAAAGGAAAGAAACTTCAACTAGAATTGGGTTTAGTCATAACAAAACAAAGAAAAGCATCTTAAAAATCTCAAACGGATCGTTCAATTTATTTTTGGGGTTGTTTACCAAATTGATTTAATATTAATGTAAAATTCTGTAGGCCCTAAACATGTTATTTATCCATTCAAACTTTTACGTAGTCAGCCAAAGAAATTTATTGACATACTGAAGAACTTTGCGCAAAGATCATCCTGGTATGCTCATCCGGAGGTTGTTCTACAGACAATGTTTTGCAGTAATGATTAGGAGGAAATAATAATTGTTGTTAGAACCATCTTTGATATTGGAACCATGAGAGGATCTAAACGAGATGAGGCGATTAGTGAAGTTTCATTCCTGATTAGGAATACACCATTAAAAAAAATGAATGACATCAATGAATTTGATGAGCATCTTCCTACTTGCAAACTAACAAATGATACAGTTCGACGTTTTTTGGACAGAACCATGCAAGTAACTCAATGGCCCACTCACACCCAAAGTGTATAGAACGTTGTGTTTAGCAAGTGAGTGAAACAAGTACACATGTGTTCAAAACAGAAGAAAAGATTACATTAGAGCTGAAATATTTTGCATAGGACACGAAATAAGAAGGACATGTTTTCAATAGTGGATTGTAGTTCATGATTTTTTACATGTATTAGATGAATTTATTATATACTTATAACATCTAAAAAAAAATTATACAATTTTTGGGACAAATATGATAATATCCTGAAAATTCAATTTTGATGTGTAGTGTCAAGAACAAATTTAACTAGCAAGAAATTATTTTATTACAAAATAAAGGTAATCAATCGATTCTACAGACAAAACTAGAATATTTTTACCATAGTGCTGATATACAAATCATTAAATAAATAAAATGTACAATCTATGACTCACCTTAATCATTTTTTTTTTTTTTTTTTTTTTTTTTGCAACAAAATATATGCAGAAATACTTTCTGCAACGAGGATACGTAACTATGCATATGTAAGTAACTAGATCCAGGAGATTTTGCTTCTTGATACCCCTTTTAAAAAGACTTCCTTCAACAATTTACCTACTGGTTTTTATTTTTTTTTGCAATTTCCGTTTTCTACAATATCTTGATGATCAAATAATGAAATCCGCTGTACATTCTTAAAATATTCTTATGACGTTTGCATACATGTAAATTAGTATTCAGAGAAAGTCCATGGAGCTAAGAAACTCCCAAGTGACATAGTTTTTATATATTTTTTTAATTAATTTTTTTTTTTCAAATTTACTTATTTAACTTTTGTTTAAGTCATTGTCAAGTGGCTATGAGATAAGGATAATGTTCATAATTAATATAAAAGGTTTAGTAAAAAGACATTCAATATTTTTAAATTTTTTCCATTAATAGAAATCAATGGCAATTAAAACAGTGTTTAAATGACGGTTGGACTAGACAATTTCCATTATTTTATCAACATTTTTGACAATTGACCTCTCAAAGTGTAGTACGTCTTTGACATCAAAATTACGGAATCCACAAAACCTAAATTGCGTGTAATTAGCTGTTAAAATATCAAGACCATATATGCATTATTCATATTTTCAGCCGTTTGGCTTGCATTTTTGCCTTGTTCGAAGAAAAACTGTACATATGGCGTATTTTCTCCTTGTTTGTGTCCATTTTTGACACGAGCTCAAACAATAATGAGTCAAACAATCACACAAAGATCTAAGGAGATTTTTTAGAACTAAATCTTATCTTTCTAACGCCATCTAGTGTAAACCAATTTCACTTATACAACGCAAGATACATATTACTAAAGTCATGTATTGGGAAAATATTGAATTTATTTTTCTACAAATGAAAGATAGGTATGATTCAGGTATGACATTTTACCATTAATTTTGATGCCTAAAGATGGCGGGACTTCATGATCAAGGAGCGAATAAATATCATCAACAGGGACAAGGAATGTGGCGTGGTGCTTATTCCCTTTCAATGACTCTATTATATAGGCCTCCAAAACTTCAAAATTTACTTTTCTTAAATAGATTACAAGATTCGAATCTTGTTATCTATAAAAATAGGCGGCAAAAATATTCTGAAAGAATCCCTAGTTAAAAAAGGAAAAAAAGTAACATTTCTAAAAACTACAAAATTCCCATAACAAAAAGATAATTAAAATAATATAGGGATGCGAGATGATGATTTAGCATTTGATCATCACAAATAGAAATGACAGAGGCTAGGAAAATATATGTGAGTGGAATCTTGGACTTCTCGTAAGATCCTGCATTGTACCGTAGATAGTAATATACATATGTTTATATTATGTAAAGGTGACCAAATATCAACATAATTTTGTTCCAGCAAAAATGAATAAGCCAATCATTGTAGAAATTAACGCCAATAAAGGATCAATCCAATTACTAAACAAATATTTTATCGACTTGCAAAAAAATGTCATCTTTGACTTCAAAGTTTTAAGTCAAAATATTTTACTATTATTCAATAAAAGTAGAATTAGAAATCTATTTTTGTGTTTTTAATCCACAGATCCATTTCATGTTGTTATACAAAATAATAAATTTATTTGTGGGTTTTTTTTTTTTTTGTGCGTATCTATAAATGACACACCTCACAAGTAAATGTATATGTACATAATATATCGTCTTGGGAGGGCAAATCGTTTGAGTTCCATATTTATTATGGTTATTTAACAGTGGCAAAATGTATCAATACGTGCTTAGTCAACCATAACCCAAAAAGTATCTTCAACTCTTTATCTTTTATTCTACGTATTTATATTTTATCATCACTTTCAATTTCTGTTTTTTCATCATATCTTCTTATTAGGGTTTCTTATTTCCCGGGAAATTGTCATTGAGGGAAATCACGGGAAACTTTTTTTTTTTAATTACAGGATCCTTGTAGAAAAAAATAAATATCGTGAAATTTAAGTATTTCTTTTTGTATGTTAATGTGTTTTTTATATTGACTTTGTAACCCAATCCAATCCAAAAAATTAACTACTTAATATTAAATAAATAATCTATCTAATTTTTGATGGATTATATATAATTAAATGAAACTTATATGATGAAATACATTTTTGACAATTTTGTAGGTGTACGACCTTGATAAATCCCGGGATATCGGGATAGAATCCTAATTACCTATGTAGGTATAAGAAATTGTCCAAAGATTGATTAACTGCCTTGAGTGAAGTACCTACGTAAATAAATAGATATAGCTAACTACAGATGTACAAACCAATATATTTTAGGTAACATTTCAAAGGGAAAATAACGTTTTGAAAGTTTTTCATGTGAATTTGGCTAGTGATGGATCTGTTTCTCACACACTTTGGGAGATGTTATTTGAGTTATTTGAAAAACCTTTATTAGAGCATGGAGAAAAAACTAGTCATCAAACTTTTTCTATTGGATTGAAATAGTCTGTTCCTGATTGATTTTACCTGGAGACACATGAAAATAACCTTTTAGAGTCCAAAATTTATATTATTGAGGTCTACAGAGAGCAACATTGGATTACCCATCAGTAAGGCTGTATAGCTAAATTTTAATTCAGCCTACCTACATATGTCTACTATTGTTTAAATTGATTTCAAGATTATATCAGCCAATCGTTTTACTACAAATTGAATGCGAGTTGTCAAATGTTGCAACCATCCCTTGCTACGGGGACAGTTAAAAATATCAAATTTAAGTAAGAAATTATGAAAACTAGACATCATAATATTTTTGATGTTAAATAATTAAATTTTCAAGGAGATAACTTATTAATGTTAAGTACTATAGGTAGAATATATTATCTCACACAAACCTCTTCTATACCTTGTCCCAGCTATGGAATATGTTTCTTGTATAGAGTAAATATATCTTCCATATTAATATAACAAAGTATTTCTGTATGTATGAAAACAGTCACAGGGCACAATGTATATAGTGCTTCCTGATGTATATAATATACCGATACAGTATAAAAGGGGGGAAAGGACTATAATATACAGGAGCACAGTGTATGATGAATTTAAATCTTACAAGCGTATTGTTAAAATCGTATTAAAAAAGAAGAAGAAAAAGGAAGTACTTTATTTTCGAATAAAAAAAGATAGTGGACGAGCTAAAACCATCAACAAACCATATTTAAAAAAATGTCAAGCTGTTATTTGTATTCTTTAGGCGAGAACGTTTAAGTGTTGAATGTTTAGCCACGGGTGAGTGTGCTTATTAAAATCATATATTAACACGAAGGTTTTTGTGCGGAGTTATCTTCCACATTATTAAAGCAAAATTTGTATGTTTGTCGACGCTTAAAAGCTTTGGCTATCCCATGTAGAACCGTTAGTAAAAATAATAAGTAATTCGAAGAAAATAGCAACACTTTTTGCAATTAAACCTGCCCTCCCCTACCTCTTTTATATGTTGAAGTACAATTACATAGTTTCAAAAAAGTGTGTACTTAGGAAAGTTTGTCTAATTTCATTCAATATCAATAATAAGTTTTAGAAAAACAAATATTGAGCGTTTCTTAGTCATTTGATTTGAATATCTATATCCATATATGCTAATGCGGATCTGAGTCGATACTTTTCTTGAAAAATTTGTAAAATGTGTCGTACAACCATGAAAGATGATCATGCATTGGCCTCAATGGTTCCCCAAAAGCCCTGATAAAACCAAAGAATTGACATTCTAAATGATCTCTTAATTAAATATAATCCGTCAAATATAGCTTAGAAAGTAATAATCATATTGTATTAATCGAATTCTGTTCCAACCTGAGTTTCTAATACTCCTCTTGTCAATGTCACACTAAAAATATTGTCTAGGGAATGGCTCTTACATAAACACATCTATAATTTATCAGTTATTTTTAAAGTTTTATTTATATGATTTAAATATAAGCCTCTATATATATTTCATGGAATATGGATGGAATATTAATATCATGAATATTAAGAACAATTAAGTACTAAAAACTATTTATGTTATTTTTGAAGTTGGATTCAAGCTAAATTTTTGGAGTGGAGTTGGATTCAAATTGACAGGTTCCGACTCATAATATACTTACTTTGACTACAAGTTGATAGTCAATTTTAATTATGTATATATTTTTATTTAGTATAGTAGCTGGATTAGCTTAATATTAATAAGTAGGGGTGGGAATATTGTCTAAATTGCAGTGAATGTAAAAATCATGGCTGAGAAAATATCATAACAATATAGTAACTTTGAGAGACGACATATTTGCTAACAGAGATCACTATAAACCATAATTCTACTCCCTGCTCGCTAATACGTTAGAATATTCCAATAACGGAGGAATAATTAGAGATGGGAATATTATCTAAATTGCGGTGAGTGTAAAAAATACGCCTACAAGAATGTCATAAAAAATATGGTAACTTTGAGAGACGATATATCTGCAGACCGAGATCAGTATAAACTTTAATGATTCCTGCTCACTAATATGTAAGAAATTTCAAAATGGGAAGAAATAGTTAGTAAAAACATTCATATATGGTCATACCAACATATATATTTTTTTAAGTTAACGCTCACCACAATATAGACAATATTCCCAGTCCTATGAATGAGATCAATTGTATTTCAAACATGATGGCTAAAGACATATCAAATAAAAAGAATGATATTTTATTTCTCTAACTTGTAATGAGTAGGAAACCAGCACCTGACTCTTAAATATCGAAATGATTAGAAATTATAAAAGGATCACGAATCAAATATTATATTTTTGAGGGATTATTCAAATTTATATTTCTATGATACCAATATAGACTTATAGGTTATGTTATTCGTTAGCAATTATCCCAACGGTCTTTAAGCTGCCCCATCGATGGGGGAAGTTGTTGTACAAAGTTGAATACTGTTTTGAACTTTGTAAAAATAATATCACGTCTCAATATTACTTATATAGCTGAGTAATATGTCAAAATGGGAAAAGTACCTTAATGGTTCTTACTTTAATTCAGGGTATATTAACGTTAATAGCCACATATATTTGTTTCAAAATATTAAACAAAGAGACTTGAAGTTTTAATGAAAGAATTCAATTGGTAAACTAAGGTACTTTACTTTATTTAACCTAGTAAAAATGATGTATTGAGAGGGTGTTAAAAAATTTAAGACTTTTCTGAAGACTGATAAGAAAGTCAGAAAGTGGAACGGAACTTTTTTAAGTCCCATATCTTAATACAGGACTTAAACAAAGTTCACCAGATACATTCATAATTTGAATCTAAGGGAAAGTTTGCAGTGGACCCTTTAAAATTTGAAAAAAAAATCAAGGACATTTAACATGGATGGAATCGATTTAAAGTCCTATATAAAAAAACGAAACAACTATATAGCATATTGTATGTATAAAACACAATTGATGATGCTTTAATTGTAATAATTGACCTTCAAACCGTTCATTTTCAAAGGCCTAATAAACATACAAATAAACTATTTTTTTCATGTTTTTTTTTGTTTTTGTTCTATGGCACATTTTACAATTCTTTGTCTTGTCTGTGTATTTCCCTCAAACTCAACATAAAATAATCATATATCATAATTGTACTATGCACGCGATGACGTTTCTATTCAATGTTAATAAGGTTAAATGTTGTTCCTATTATTCAGTTGTTAATAATGTCATCAAAGGTTGATTCCTGACAGTAGGTAGGTTACACAGATGCATTACTGTTAAAGTAAGGTTGTGTATGAGTGAACAAATTGATGCTGCTCACATGATATGCCTTTTGTCCCAATGATTAACATATGATATACAGGTCCTATTATGAGTTCCTTACGACTGACAATCATAGTTTTACATAGGAATGTATCGGTCCCTTAATTTTGATGTCATGTCCAGTCCTAAATCCGACGCAAAAGTCGTACAATCTATTCTAAATGACTTGATTATAAACTTTTATTAGAATCATGAAATACTTTGATTTTGCCTAAATGAAGAATAATGGCCAAATAATCTCGGCTATGAAAGATACTTAAAGTTTTATTAAATTGATAAACTGAGATATTTTACTCTAATATTAAACTGTGTGATGCCTTGTAGAGGACGCCTTAAATTGCACGTTTTTCAAGGATCTATAGAAACATAAATGGAAGGAAACGGCACGTGGGACTAATACAACCCTAGTTTTTTAGGACCTTTTTATAGAAACACTTAAATAAAGAAGCAGCATATACGTAAAAATATTTTCGACCTATTTCGTTTGTCATAATAATAATTGTAACCTCTCCTTGGCCTCATCGACAGTAATTCGATGAACAATCTCAAATTCATTCAATTTTTAGATAAAATCTGAACTCTCACTACAGTTGACGTCATTGGTAAATAACTATAATATATTTTGAAAGTATAAAGGAAGTTTTATTAATGATTCTTGAACAAAAGATACAAAATATTTTCATTTAATTGCTCTTACATTATTTCAGATATTAGATCAAGTTTCTCAAGCTATCAGAAAGACCTACATATATTTGCATATTGCTGGATAACTATTTATAGTAATGCAATGCATTCAATTAGTTTAGTTTTACTAAAGTATATTGTTTTTTGGTTTTTTTTAAGACCCTTGAAAATCCAACATTTACCATTGTATTTTCCCATTGAAATTAATATTTACGCTGGTTTTTTTTTTTGTGAGCTTTGTATTTTTCTCCTTCTTTTCCTCTGATCAATATTTTGAACGTTGATTGGTTGAACTATAAATAGCTTTAATTAATTGGTTAGCTAATAAATGAAGAATAATTCCACATTTGGAAGAATTAGCTAATTACTACAAGCTGATTTTAAACCTTTTTGTCTGTTTAATTATTATTGAGTAAGAAAGGTTGCAATATACAACGCATGGGGGCATCATAGTGCGATATATTCCTTACATAATGCTATTTTTATGTCTGATACAATATAAAAAGACATTAAATCTTTATTTTAAGATAATTTTCGATGATTATTTTCCTTAGTTTTTCAACATAATGGATAGGAGAGGAAGATTTTATACGTATGATTAATATCAGAATGAACCTGCAATTATAAAGGTTGCAGCATAAATAGAGATAATGTTCTTTCTCCATTTGTCTTCTTTCTAATTAATATCTTAATGGTTCGTATTTATACATCAGGCATCTTTTTCAGGATCCCGTTTTCTCGGGATTTTACCACTACGAGAAATTCTGCATTTAATTATTTCATTAAATATGTTTCATATCATCTTTATTAACAGCGAAATTTACTTGCCTGTCTGGATGTTTGCTGATATATCATTTTTGAGTGTTATTACTTGCACTAAGATAAAATAAAATAGCAACGAGTGGGTGTAGCTCAGCGTGTCATATTTAAAAAAAGTCAGTTTTACGTTAGATGATGACGTATATTAACAAGGTAAGGTGGGGGGGGGTGAGTACATCTCTATATAATCATTTCTGTATATAATTCCTCCAGATTGTTCTATAATTAAGCAAAAGTTTCATATTTTGAATATAGTATGTATTTTTGATGTAATATAAGATGTGAAAACTAAGATGTCTCATATTTTACTTAAACGAGAAATATGGATAATTGTTATGTGAGCTACTAAACTTTTAAAACAATTATACAGCTCCTAGCTTTATTAAATATTACCTTTTTCATTCGTCACTATTTTAGTTTTTTTTTGTTGTTGCAGCTGTACACTTGAGACAGGGCTACATACTTTTAAAAAAACGGAACTCGTTCGTTTTAAGAAATCATTTATCGCACGAATAAAAAAAGGAATTGTTTTTAATTTGTCCAAAACTGTTGTTATTAGCTTTTAATTATTGAAGAGATAACATCTAAGTACAAAGTAATTATGAGTGCATGTGCTCATGAATGAAAGATTTGTTGGGAAGTTTCTAATGTAAGACCTCGTTGGGCTGAGAGTATACTTGAGCATCGATTGGGATAATTCCAAGGCGCCAATGTACTTGCAGGTTATAGAGTGGGATTTGTTTTTATTTATTTTCTCTCAAAGCTGCTTCCAGCTGATTTAATAATGCGTAGCTACTCTCCTACCAAATAGTTTTAAAATTATCAGGAAAATCACGTTCGTTTTATGTTTATTTTAATTTTAGATACTGATAGGTCATATTTTATACAACTCTATACATTATACAGTGAACCAGTTACCCAGATTGTTGAGCCAGATATAGGAATTCTAAGGAGTTTCCGTATATTTTAAGCAAACTCTACAACATTCAAAGTTACAATGTATATCATAACAATGTTAATACTTTTATGATAATTGTTTTTCCCGCGTCTGTTTATTGTTTGTTTTATTATTAATATACATATCATTTGATCCTCAAACCTAATAATAATAATATAATTATTAAAAATAATTGCTCAAACCCTATTATGTGTGTAGGTATAATAGCAATGATAGCTATCACCTACTTTTAGTTTCATTCTAACGCCCATTAAATGCCCCCCCCCCTTTACTTACTCATTTCACTAACAATGGATAAGTTAAACGTAGTCCCTTTTTCTGCTCTGATACTTTCACAGCCTTTTATAATTGACTTCATTTGGGGATATTTCAATAATATTATATGTATCTATGTGGTAGCTAATGGGTAAGGCCAAATATACTTTAAAAAACTAGTAGTATTATGATGGTTATGGTGGGGATGGTGCTCAACAAATTCTGTAATTTTGACATACAATGTTGAACCTTTTTTTAGTACTGTGTATGTACCTAAGGCACATATTTTTGTAATCTCATGGAAATATATTTATGTTTACGTTGAGCACAGAGCTGATTGAATTTGTTAAAAAGTGACAAAAACTATAGAATTACACTTTTTGGGTTTTTAAAAGATTTTTCTAAAGATAGGATACAATGTTTAGAAAATTTAATGTAATTATTTCGAAAAGTTACCATTTATAACTGAAAAATGAATGAACGTTTCTAAAAATGTAAATATTTTTAGTAGTATACTTCATTCGCTGGTCACAATTTATACATCATTGCATGTTATTCTTTTTGCTTCATATATCGAGGGTTGAGGGCGAAATTGTGGTAACGAAAAAATACAAATATTATTTTTATAGTCTATATGTCATCCTCGAAGTATAAAATTTAATGTAAATAATGAAAAAGAAAAAAGATAAATTCAGACTCTTGAATTGAGTTTCTCTGATCCATTTTATTGTAAAATAGGGAAAACACCATTATTAATAATGAAAAAATGGAGTTTCCCAGCTTAATTATGTACGGTAAAAGTTAAAGTGACGACAATTGGATTCTCATCCGACGATATGCACTTTTTTAGAGCTGGGATTTTAAACTTCTGTCTTAAATAGATATCCAATAAAAATATCCTAGTCACATATAAAATTCCAAAAATGTTTTTTTTTAAATAGTGATATATATCAATAAAATTGCAGAGATGTGTTAATTAGGACTTTATACAATAGTACATACTTTTTTTTACATTTTTAAAAACAAAGTCGACACATTCACCTCCCACTAATGTAGGTATATATGCATGTCATGGAATAACGATAAAAATATCAATGGATCAAAGGGGAGACATGAAATATTGTATTTACGGTGGTTACTTAGTAATTTACTTATACTATGGAATATTGTATACCAATATTTATTCTCAACGGGCAAGGAGACAAAAATGAAAATATATAATTAGGAAATGAGTGGACTCTCGAAAAGGGAAAATAAGAAATTATTCCTGTCCAAAAAAGGCATAATTTGATTTAAGAATCTGTCAAAAGGCTAAGTAAGTAAGGATTGGAAAAAAATATTTGAGCACTTATTAAATATGTTTTTACATATTTATAGAATAATACTTTTCTAATTTGTCAGATATTATCACATATTTAAAAAATATGATTTCCAAGTAATATTTGAAGACAAAATTATACATTATATTTTGAAAGTCAACTATTTCTTTTTTTTTAATTCTGTTCTAAATATAATTGCTTTGATGATTGATTAGTTAGACTCGAATTATTTTAGTAAGTTGTAAACAAGGTTTTTACTTTTAAGTAAAGAATAATTCCATGTGACGTAACTGGATTGAATATTTGCGTGTGCATATAAAGTACGGCGAGTAACGTTAAGAATTGATTATGGTTGTTAGAGTGATAGTAATCAATACTTGTTAGGCTCAGATTGGAACTGAAGATCGACATTAGAGTCATTCTTGCCTATGTCTTTGTTCATTTTCTTTTCCGGCATTGTTCCTAATGATAGTATCGGATTTGGCAGAAATTTTGGAATCGGTCCTACTCTTATTATTTTTGTCTAGTTCTTTAATTGGAAAAAATGAAATCTATTTAAAAAATACAAGAAAAAGAATAACAACTACCAACCGATTGTAGGCATTTCCCCCACTAAATCCCATCTATAGGGACCCAAAAAGGATATTTAAATAATATGTTTCTTGAGACTCTTTTAATTTTTTAAGGTTTTATGTAGTGCACCTTTTTAGTGTGATTATTATTTTGGAAGATAAAGTGTTTCCAAAAAAAAAATAAAGGTGCACATTTTTCAATATTTTTTTCCACATATATAAAAAAATTACATATTTTTGCAATATTTTGCTTCAAACAACATTTATTTTCCGGATCTCTAGACATAACAAAGCTTGGTTTCAAAAGGGAAAAATGACACTAACTAAATCTTCAAAAAGTTCGCTACCCCGGTTGTTCCTAGAGAAGGAAATATACATTATGTATATGGACTACAAAGAAGATTCCTAGGTCGGATGGACTAAATGTAATGCTATGGTAATGTTTATTTATACTTAATCAAAGCAATTCCATCTGACCAATTAATGGAATATTTAAAAAAATATATATTGGAGATCATTGGGGATGTCAAAAAGTGCGGATCACGCAAGAAAACTGCTCTTTCTAAGGAAAATATAAGGAAGGTCAAGTTGTCCCAAAGATTACCTCTATAAGGCATATGTCGATGTGTTTCAAGAAGTATAGGATTTCACGGCTACCATGGGCCAACTTCTGCAAAAAAATCTTACATCAAAGTATACAAAGAGACCCCCGAGAGAACTAGTGAACTCTGTCCCCAAGAGAGGGAGTTTCTTCAGAAAAGTGTTACTGTTCGAAGGTGAAAAGGTTTTTTTAACTTATATGTTTATATCAGCCCTAAGAGGCCAAAGGAGGTATATACTAACATCAAACATAAGTTTAGGACAAGAACTTTGCTGGAATATTGATTCTTGGCGTCGTTACCAGCGAGCAAACTTATATCACTTTCTTCTGCTCTTCTTGGATGAATTTAATTTTTGTTCAAAATAAACAAAAATTTGAATCATAATATTGTTCACAAGAAAAAAAAGTTCATTCAAATTAGTTTATTCATTTTAATTTTATTCAATATTATGTGAAATTGACTAGAAGTGGTGCCCATCCCTGTATAGTGTACGTATTTATACAATTCACTAAAGACCATGAAATGATTTAAGTGATGCCTCTTCTTTTAAAAAACCCTTCAAAATTTCTTTGCATGAAGACATTATACTCATGTACTTCTTATTATATTTTGTTTTCTTCTTCAATTGAGTAAATGTATTCTTCTTGGGTTAAGTTAGAAAAGCACGTTTTGCTTGAAAGAGGTCGATTTCATCCATTCATTGAGTCACAGAACTACCAACTCTTTCACTCGAGTAAATAATAACAATAAAAAAATATTATTATTTTTTTAACAAAATTATTATTATCTTGTTAAAAAAAAACGAACAATTAAGGAAGGAGGAGGAGGCATCATTAAGCTAATTAGTCGTAGATACCTTCTTACTTTTTAAGAAGAGAACGAGATGAACTCAAACGACTTCATCAAAGGAGAAGAGAGAAAAGAAGTGATTTCAACGCGCGTCATATGGAGACTGAATGATTATAATAAGATATAATTAAATTATCATTTTGGGAAAAAATGAAAAACTTTCCTCCACTAATTTCTTCTAAGGACTTCGGCATTTTTTCCCTCCTCGTAATTATAGCTAAAAGTAATACTACATAAATAGGACGGATATACATAATTATTGCCTCTTTCAATGCCATTTGACTAAAAAGGGTCATAATTAGAGTTGTATAAAATATGACGTTAACGAGAGCAAAGTTTTGGCAAATGAAGAGTATTTTTTATTTTCCAATGTTGTTATCATTATTCTTTAATTCTTGAAGAGAGAACATTTAAGTAAAAAGTAATTGCTCGTTATTTTGTTCATGATAGATGCAAATGATTTGTTTGGGAGTTATGATTGTAAGTTGTTTTTGGAGTGGAATTGAGGATCGAAATCGGAGAAATTCCTGCATTTTTCCTTGCTAAGTACGGAGTAGGATTTGTATTTATTTTCTTGCTGTCATAGCTGCTTGCAGCTAATATAATAAAATGGCCTGACAGAAAAGTTCCTATTTTACGAAGTATTTTTTCAATTGTCAGGGTTACCATGTTATTTTTCGATATACCCACTCTTCTCTCAAGCATGTCACTTTTCGGTGTTTGTATTCTTCCATAAACGGACAGATCATAGTTTCCACAACTTTAGTCGAGATCCTGCTTCAGTGATTGGGTAAAGGACAAAATCTTGATTATATAAATGACCTAACACATTACTATTATTATCGTAATTTTTTTCTCATATAGTATTGGAGCCAGGGTCTTGGTTAAAATGTTAGTTATATTACGTCTCGAGGCTGACTTTTCACTTTTTTACATTTTTCTCTCTCTCTCTTCCCCAATGTTACAAGGGGATCTACCAAACCTTTATCGCGTGTCATAATATTTACTCATTATGATAATGATTTTTTTTTGTTTTGTGTGTTAGTTTTTTTGTTTTTTTGTAGTGTACCGTAATATACTCTTTTTTTTGTGACTGTGAATGTAGAATGTTTTATATGGTCTTGGTTGAATAATTAATATGGTTTTTTTTTTCTCCCACTTATATGCGTATATATAGGTATATTTCCGGCTTGTATTAAGTGTTGATTTTTTTGTTCAATTCAGGAGTATGTATGTAGTATATATTTCTCTACTTGCTACAAATAGCTTTTATATACATTGAGTCCAAAAGGCATAATAAAAAATGTGTGGAATATCATTTATGGGCTCTATAGAAAAAAAAGGGTGTTTTCACTTTTACACAGATAATTAACTCAAGATCAAGGGTCTATTAAATACATAATACCTATATTGCTCTTTCACCATAAAGAACTTTGATGGATCCAAAACAAGACTCTAAAGCTTAGATGCATAAGGAACTGAACCTTACAATTTTATGTAACTGCACCAAAAATGACCCATACTGAAGTATTTCTATTTTTTTGAGATTCTGGTAAAAGTTTATCGCATATTAAATATTAAAGTCACAGGCCTACGGTTTTCTTAGTCTTCAAACGTCCCTGTAAGCTGGGTTGGTATAACTTAGACATTAAGAAATCAGGATGGAAATGAGTCTTGAGAAACCCTTTTACCAACTCCAGGGAGAAATGTATGATATATCGTCTTGCAAACTCTACAATCTTCACAATCAAATCTTAATAAAATGAGTCTGATGAGTTATTTTTATTCGGATAGGAGCACATGGAATCCTCTTTCCATTTGTTGGATAGATGTGGCCGAGTAGTACCTGCGACAAAATTGTGGAGGAAAAAAAATAGCAGAAGAATATAATATAGAAATTCAGGAGGAAGATTAGTTTGTGGCCATACTCCCTACAACTCAAGTTCACCTAATAAACAAACTCTGTGAAAGGAAAATTTTTGTGCGAAGTACCTATATCTCAACCGTACAACAGGCTCAGTCATAAGAACTTTATAAATAGAGAGTTTAAAATTTTACTGTCGTTTAAAAAAAAACAGGGTTTCTTCATAATCATATTCAGAGATACTATTCTTGGAATGTTGCTAAGATTTTATGTACACGGTCAAAGTTTCTTCAAAGATGGCAGGCGTCCAAAGGAGTATTTTTTTCTCTGAAAATTTAATTAGGGGCACTGTTTATGAACATTAGCACGTGCTCTACCTAATAATAATAAATTAAAATATTTTGTTTGGTTTTGTTATCAGGAACTTTATTCCAAAAATAATCGGTTGTTGTACTAAATATTTAGTCTTTTATATGTAAGATTTATACAAATCTAAATTGTTTGAATTTTCCATTTTAATGCGTTATTTCTTTAAATGCTGATTGAATTGTAATAAACATATAGGGAAAAATTAAACTACTATACAAATTTACGAAAATGGTTTGTATAATAATTTAAAATTATTTATTCATTTGTCTGCATTGGTGCTAGAGTTTCGCCTCCACCCATCAAAAACAATTATGGTTTTTTTCTCTCGATAGCTAACAATATATGTATATGGTGTGTACAAGATGCAACCAAAAAATGAGATGAATGATTTACTGTACTTTAAATGATTATAATGCCATAATTGAACATTCCATGGATGATCAATATATTATTATTGTAATTTTGGCTAATTTAATAACAAACTTTGGAAAACTTGTCTTATGGAAAATTTGCCGTGGGTAAACTCGCCAGTAGAAAAATTCGCCTTCTTTCATTTAATATAAATAATAAGGTTTAAAAAAACATATTAATAATTATTTCTAAATCATTTTACTGTAATTTGATTTGGAAATCCTTAAATGAAGAGATAATTTAGTATGTATACTGGTAATACTTGTACACAAATTTAAGAAATGTTTTTCCACAGCCATGAAGGATGATCATGCATTAACATAAAACACTTTCCTGAAGTATATATAAGAATGAAAGAATTGACCTTCTACGTCATCTCCTATTTAAATATAATTTGTCAAATGTGACCCAGAAGATAATCATCCATTTATAACACAAAATATTTTTTATTCAAAGCCTCTCACATTAATCCATAAGTTATTTTTAAATTGTTATTTATTTGCTCAAAATATATATCTTTACATATATTATTAAGAGCTTTGTCTTGATGTTATGCATAAGATACTAATTAATCAGAAATAATTCCCACAGATCCCGATGCTAAAATAAAAAATCTAAATAAATAATTAAAACTATCGAAATTTCACTTATGTAAGGATTTCGAACAAATTTATGTTAATTGACGACAGTATGTCAAATGCTACATATACCTTCAGTATGGTCTCGTCCCTTTCAATTTATAGCCCAGTGTGTGATGTCAGCGCAAAATATCCATGCGATAAGACACCCATCATCATTGATATATGTATGTGTGTATGTTTTGTTTTTTTTGCAATTCCCTTTGCCATTATTTGATGGCCTCATAATGATTTTACGTCTTCTTACGTCGCAAATAACCTATGTACTAAGTACTTATACACATCATATACTTTTTACGACTTCATAATAATAATATTCTCATTTATTCACCTTTGGTTAAATAATTGTCGGAAGAGTTTGGTCGTCGTCCTCTTTTGTAAAAAGGAAATTGTGTAAAAACACAAAAAAAAAAGCAATAATAACTCATTACCTATACACAACATAAATAGGCATATTTCCAAGCAGTAGTAGAAGCAATAATTAAGTATGTATTTAACCTCATAAATTTTGATCAGTAATGGCCTTCTTCATAGTCGTCGAATATTATCCCTTGTTCCCTAGAACTAAGTAGTTTAGTTCGTGAAGAGTCTCACCTACGCTTATCATATTTAACAATTTTTTTGTGTACTTTTTTTTTTTTTTTTTGTGGTTAAGGATATTAAATCAATGAAGTGTTATATATCCATAATTCATGATCATGCAGAGAAGATGAAACAAAGTTATTTGGGTGGGTCTTCTTTTAGTATGGTGGATCTACATGCTCTGTTTGAATTCACGGTAGGGTCCCATTGTCTGTTTACTTTTCTTTTCTTTTTGCGTTTTGACTAAAGTTGGGCTTTTTGGATATACAACATATTTTTGTAGAAGATCCTACGAGGGGCTTTCTCTTGGGATTCCTTTTCCCCGGATTTATACCTACGGTAATTTGAACGGAAATCCTGCATTTAAATACTGCCGTAGAGACTTCCGTAAAAAATGATGCCCAATAAATTATAGAAATTGTTTTGAATTATTGCACCTCAATACAATAACCATTTTAATTTTTTTGAACTGGAGGAAATCAGAACTGAAAATACATCTCATGTGTACGAAATTTCTTACAATTAATTATTTCTTATTAAAATAAGGAGAGAAAAAAACCTCTCCAATTTCACAGTATATATTATTTACTAACGGGTTCACGGTAAAATTATAATTTCCCGAGAAATGATATACTCTTATACCTACATATTATGTACTTAGTAGTCCAAAAATAAAAAGGGTTACCTGCCAAACCTTCATGCCAAAAACAAAACAACAAACTTGTCATATCAACATAATTTGTCTATCCATGTGCTTACTAATTTGACTTTGAATGATTGTCAGTAAAAAAAATACCAACAAATCACTCGCTGTTTATAGCAAAGTTATCCACCAAGTGTTGAAATAAAGACCACGTGCTCACAATATGTACAAATAAGGGGTCGTAGCTACTTAGTCTGGTAGGGGAGTTTACTAAACAAGTGGTCCTCACTTATCGCAGGTTTAGAAAATAATAAAAATCTGCCTTATACCAAATCTGTGTTGTACTAGGACTTTTTCAGTACTAAAATCCGTAGTATGGGACGAATTATTTTTCACTCAACTTTTTACAATGTGTGTCCTTTGTTTTTCTTTAGTATGGTTAGGACCTTAAAAAAATGTGTTTATTATAAATTATTGAAAGTAAAATATGCCAGACAAGATACTTGTAAAGTTTAATCTTAATTGGTTATTAACTTTATTTTTAATCAATTCATTTCAAAATTCTAAAATTTAAATAATCGGAACTTAAACATTATTTATTTGGCAAACTTTTTAATTGCGGGTTTGTATGTTAAGTAATAACCAACAACAGTTTATCTAGGATATCAAATACTTACAGGACATTCACCCCCTCCCCCTCAGTTTAATTATACACTTATATTACATGAATATATGGCCATAATATAAACGAATTCATTAAAGTTATACACATTCTTGTTTATCTCAATATATAGTTATTATAATATAAAATCTGCGATATTAGGAGAATATATCTCACTTTACAGGGAATTAGAAGAATTCAGAACAATTAGTCTGACTATTGACTATGATAACTTTCTTGATGTACTGGGAACACTTAATTGATTGTCAATGGATAAATCCTTGGAACGTAGACAAAAGAATTTGGATACAATAAATAAGATAAGGAAATTGGCTCAGACAGAGAACCAGTTCATAAGTTAATGCCAGACCAACAGATTTAATTGAAAAAGGAGTCAGTGTATTTTAGGAACTATGAAAGGCTGACAAAGAAGGGTAGACGAATAAATTATAGATAATATGTAAATATTATAAACATACTGGAATCCAGGCCAGTGACAAATTTCTTTCAATATATATATTTTTTAAAAGGAGAATGGCACAAAAACAACTATTCGCCCGAAGGCCAATGGCTTACAATTCTGAGTTCAATAGGTTTCGAATCTGCATTCGCATGTTATAAGTTCCGAATAAAATCAAAGCCCATGGAAAAATAACTCGAATCCGGGTTCGAGTACTACAGCTATGGTTGTTTGTCATTGAATCAGTCCCTTAACTACGAGGGGAGGGTAGGGGGGGTAAGGGGGATATTATACTTCCTGGCTAAAATCATTAAATTTAAAAAACAAATTGCTTTTTTTTTTTCAAAAAATGAATGTATGTTGTATTTTATTTTTAATCATAATTTGAAATAAAAGATACACTCTTGTCGAATTGACTTTGAAGAAAAGAAAAATCCTATTAACCGTCCTACATTGAATATGTTTCAAATTGAACCATTCAACATTTATAAATACATATGTCTACCTATGACAACAACCACCAAAGCGTCGTCCATCCTGTTGATCATGTCATTCAAATATCAGGTAACAAAATAAATATATTAATCTCCTTATTCAAGACGAAGTTTTGCTGATAAATCTATGTGTTTTTTCCCCTTATAAGAACATATTTCCTTCCGTTTGGTATTATTAGAATTTAAGAATTTGTTTTATTGTTATTTCAGGTTTAATCAAATCAAATTCTCCCCTTTAACTCCCATGTATATAATTGGCTAATTAATGAAGCTATCGATCACGTGGTGTATGTGTGTATTTTTTTCTAATAAAATATACTATGTTGATGCAAGAGTTTCTCTACCAGGATCTCGAGATTTCTCGGGGGGCTTACACCTATGGGAATGTTAGATAAAGATAGTCTGAATGATAGACTTGACAAGAACAATCTTATACGCTTTTTATGTCCTATAAATATAATAACATACGATACATGGAAATAGAAAGAAAGAGCGAGAAATCAGATCAAAAAATTCATATATCATTAAAGAGAAATGATTTTTTAAACTGCACAAAAGTCCCATATTTATTTTTTTAGGACACGACTTGTTCGTTAGTCTTCAAAATTACAGCAAAAGTTATGGATCGATTATGATCAAACTTGGTAGAAAGATTACATATGGTCACAGTAAGAGGCTACTAAATTTTGAGAGTCAAGGTCTAAGTTCAATTTATTTTCACAAAACGTAAAAATGCATATTTGACCATGACTTTAGAACAAATTGAAACACATAGCACAATTTGATTTTAAGTGGAGGTGTTGCGCTCAACCGAGTGCCCATCTAATTTGAATGTGTTTTTCAAATAGTAGGAGATGTGGGGCTTCAAATATCTTGTATGTATTTTTTTTAAAGTTGTATGGTGATAAGAGAGTAAAAATATTTAGATACATTGTAGACTAATTTCTTGGATGATATACGATACATAAATATGTAACCTATAGTTAAAAATCTTCAATTGATCTATGAAAATTCATTTTGCACTGATATGGTCTTTCAAAATTATTATTGATTTCATTAAAGGAATAAATATTATTTTTAAAATAAACTGTTGTTAATCGATTCTAGTTATTTAAAAAAAAATCAAATTTTCTAAAAATATTTTTGTACTTTGTTACCAATGTCAAAAGGATATTTAGAGTTGTAGAAATTATGACCTGCAGATATACTAAAAAAAGAAACAAAAATCCCAATATGGTAATCCTAACCATTTGATGAATGTTTTTGAGAAGAGGTCCTTGACTGTCATTACGACTACTACATTAGCTACTTACACTATAAGATGAAGGAGATAAGGACACTCTCGCTACGCATCTTCAAGTAGAATGACCCCGAAGTTGATCCTCAATTCTACTCTACGTACATCAAGGACTTTAAACTTATAACTCTACAACAAATCCAGTGATATTCTTCATCTATCAAGCATTAGCTAGGGCGTCTGCAGGGGTAGGGCTAAGGGAGCTGTACCCTCATCCCCCCTCTCCCAACAATTAAGGAATTATTGATTCTTAATAGAAAATTTGATGTAAATAAAATAATTTTTGAAATTTAATTAAATGTCTCAAAAAAAACATAATTTTTGAAATTTTTTTCCAAAATTTAATTTTCTGAGAATAGCTTTAAAGATTTAAAATTTTTTTCCAAAAAATTTTTTTGTATAAATTTTTAAATTTTTCTACGCAAATTTTAATTGTTTCAGAATAAATCCATATTTTTGAAATTTTTCTGTATAAATTTAATATTAGAAATTTTTTTCCAAAAAATTTATATTTGAAACATAATTTTTGAATTTTTTGAGAATAGCTATTGATTTTTGAAAAAGTTTCTTAATTTTTTTTTTTTTTTTCTATAAATTTTTTTTTTGCATGTAGCTATAAATTATTGAAATTTTTTTCCGAAAAGTTTTATATTTGAAATTCAATTTTAGAAATTGTTTTCCAAAAAATTCATTTTATGTGGACAACTCTGGATTTTTGAATAATAATGATGACAGTTTGGGGGGGGGGACACTGTTCAGGTTGTAACTACAAAAAAGGATCCTACTTGTCAAAAGATAAAATTTTCCGAAAAACATCAAGAGATTTAAGTATTTTTTCTTATCTGCTGTTGATTAGTAAACTCTTTTGTGTTGTTAACGTTGATTTGTAGAACTCGAGTGGAATTATAATAAATTGCGAGTATCTTGTATTATTAAATGAATAATGACGTAATTGGCTAAGTACCAGTTAATTTGGAGGCGTTTTTCTTTTCCTTATGGAGGAGGAAAGAATGAGAGATGCAATGAAGATTATTATTAGTGTTGGGTTTCGGTCTGAAAATCATATACAGGTTTGACACCGTTAGAGCTTTTAGTAGACCAAACTAATTTGTCCTTTTAAAGAAGTTATATCTCAGTCTAAAATTATTATTTTTTTCAAAAATCCACAGCTAGTCACAAAAATTCAAAAATTCAAAGATATTTCCAAAAAATTATATTTTTTGGGAAAAAATTTTAAAAATCCAAAAGTGTTAACAAAATTCAAAAAATAAATTTCAAACTTTTTGGATTAAAATTTGAAAATCTATAGCTATTCACAGAAAATAAAATTTTTTGGAAAAAAATGTATAAAATTAAGTTTTTGGAATTTATTTTTTCTGAAAAGTTAAGTTAAATTTCAAATGTGAAATTTTCTACTAAAAAACAAAAATTACTTAATTTTAGGAGGTGTACAGCCCCTCCATCGCACCCCCGCAGACGCTGGGATGTTTCATTTAAAATTCAATCTAGACCGATTATATAGGTGAATTGTTTATTGTCCCTCACATTTCCATTTGTACTAGGTACTAAAACCCTCTCTCGGTGAAACCGGCCTTAGTTCATCAAAGTTTAGAAGAGTTCCCTCCCTTCATAATTGTGTGATTACTCCTAATCCGCCTTTTGAAATAAACAAGGATTTTCCATTCAGCTGGTTTTTATGAGTTGACTTTTATAGGATTTAAAGCATCTTACTCTACGTATTATTATCTTAAAAGTCGTATATCATAGGATAAATATTTTCATACTAATTTATGGAAATCAAAGATTTCAATTTAATATATGTTTTAAATAATGCCCATAAAGAAAGAAATATTTATTTATTAATACTAATATCTAGATTATAATACCGCCCATTGAAATTATTATTTGGTAACAAGAAAAATATAGAAGGCCGTATATATATACTTTTTCCTTTCCTTTTTGTCAGTCGAGGTTGCAAGTGAATTCAAAAGCTCGATGGGACTACTAATTATATTTTCAATAATATGAAACTGCCACATAACTTTGTAATTGTTCCACTGCTATTATATTTCCGTATTTGGTGCCTCCCAATTTGAAACCCCCTATAGTTTATAGTCAACCCTGTATTAAGTGGTCAGTCTAGGAAAACTGATAATGGGACAGCTTAGAACAGTTGATCTATTTAACTAGGTTTTCTATATTGTAACAATTCTTAATTTGAAAAATAGATATGGATGATTAAGACAGTGACAATCTTAAATTACGATTGGATTCCTGTTATTTTTAATTATAAGGTTTCATTACGCAACCAAACGACAGCGAAAACAAACATAACCAAATTTTGTTTTTATCCCATGTCTTTAACTGTAAAAATTTCCGAATAAAAGCGAAAAAAGCGAGGCATGTGCGGTCTCCTCTACGGCAGTTCTGAGAAGGCTGCGGAGACCGTTCGCATCTCCATCAGGTCTGTTTACAACATCAATAAGTCATCTACATAAATATACAGCTAGGAAAAACCAAAAATTCTACAGCAACAACATTATTGACTTCTGGCCTGCCTCTATGTGGCTCTCCTATATCCTTAAACTCAACCCACTGGACTTTGCAGTTTGGGGTGTCTTGGAAAATAATGTCCGCCGCAGCTCTCATCCAAATTAGGATTCGCTCCGAGCTACCATCATGACAGAGTAGTAGGCTATGGACACAGCCTTCATCGTTAAGAGTTTCCAATCTGTTAGGCGGCGTATCGAGGTTGTCATTGCTTGTAAAAGAAGGACATGTTAAATAAAAATATAGCCTTTAAACATATCTTCAATTAGTTTTGAGGTGTTTGCCTTAATTCCATCAAAATCACGTTTTTCATATTTGAGCCATGATACTGCAAGTTTTGGGTCCTCAATCTGTGTATAATATTGGCCCTTGACAATAATCATCATCATCTCGTCATCTTCGAGGAATTTAAATGACCTCAATTCCTTATTATTAATTGTTGAGTTTGTATGTATGTTCAAGTGGGTATAGCCCATAATTGCTCCTTGATGATGATGATTGTGAAAGAGGCACTTACTTTGGTAGGTACATGTACAATGTACATATACCTAGACAGAAATAATAAATTCACCGAATATCATATTTTTAATTATTATAAGAATTTATACCATCACGAAGTTTTTTTTGTTTTTTTTTATTTTCCTCTCTCTCTCTCTCTCTCTTTATTCCTAGGTTGTACCTTTATTATTATTAATTACCTACACTGAATGTATATATGTATATACATTAGACTGTTTCAAAATTGCAATTATAATGAAATTTTTAATGGAGGACATCAATTTCTCTTTATTTGGCTCAATTTAAGCTAATGTTGTTGTTTAAACAATTGATTTTTATTGTAAAAGACTCGCCTGATTAAACTTCTTTTATAAATTATCCATATCAGTTGGGTTTATAGCTGTAATTTAATTTAAAATATACTGACAAATGAATATTATTGGACTTTTTTTATTGCAAAAATACTTGTTTTGTTCTGTTTTCTTATAAAATATATATTATGTTAATTAACGTATTCACAATTTTACATAATTATGATATTTTATTATTCATAATTGGGTTGTGTGGATAGTTACCTAATTAATAACTAATTTCGTTTTAGATTACTGGTATCAAGTGGTAGCAATAGCTAGTATTAAAACTTTTTTCTATTGCAATTTTTTATTCTTTGACTCAAAAACTTTAATAGGTACATCATATATAAATTTATGATCCATAGACATTAGCATTTATATGTACTTACGGTACGATGGGAAGTTATCCATGCCTAAACTAACCTGGTATTTAAAACAATATATTCTTAGCCTAGAGTTGCCTGACTTGTTTTGCTATTTATTTTGTCACTTTCATTGGTCTTTCAACAGATTTGGGCGAGGTTTTACGGAGGACTTGAACAAAATTTGATATTTTCAATTAAATTTTGTAAATGGTTCTTCTCTAGGATCAAAGTTCCTTACAGTCGGGAGGTTCTTGTTAGCTTGATTAATCCATCTTATAAATTCTTACGATATTCACTGTACTTGTAGATAAAAGGACTAAATTATTTTTAACTTTTTATTGCATTAGAATATTTACTTGTCATCCAATCGTGAGGTCGACACCTTTTATGAATTTAATATAGTCTTTTATGACATTGGGTTTAGAAATTGGCCATTGAGCCTTTTTTTTTCTTTTAAGCATCGTTGAACATTGTGTCAATGATCATATAATCATAAATTGTTTTCACTATTGTCAAACAAGTTGACAAAAAGTATACCGTCTTTCATGTCATATTTAAATAATAATTAAAATTTGTCACTCTTCTTTTAATATTTTGAATGTTCTATACGGGATTTAAAAAGTCTATTTTGTCATCAATTCAAAGATGTAAAGATGTATCAGAAATCAAATCTTGTTGAAAAAATTGTCGAAGAAAACTGAATAAGACTGTGGCTCCTTCAAAACATCGATCATATTTACCAAAAAAAATTCATCCAATATAAGATCTAAATCCAATCCAATGAGGATCTTTTTGTAATACAGATCAAAGTTATAGCAATAACCTTACATAGCACAGAACGCTCAAGGCTTTTAGCCAAAAGCTGGCTAGTGGAAATTAGTTTATTCTCTTTGAAGCCTTTATAAAAAATATTGGATTTGGATTCAGCATTGTTACAAAAAGTTATAATGATTTTTATCTCATGTTTCACGATTTTTACCCCTAAATTTTTAGCATTTGTCCAGTAATGAGCTCCCAAATGTAGAGAGTGATATCCAGAAAATAAGATGATTCCTATAAATAATTTGATGTAATTAGAGTCTTTGGGAATATTATGCATATTTTTTATACTCACAATCTATCAGGTATCTGATATAAGAATTTTTACATAGCCTTCACATAGGTTATACCATGAATTTCTAATTTTTTCATCATATATAAATAATTTTAATAAACATATATTTTTTGACGTTTATAAAGTTTTGTGCCATAAAATTTCAACTAAATAATTATTTTAAAAAAAATACTTTTTCAGTACAAAATGAATTAAGTTAAAACTAAAATTTGAATAAAAGTTGATAAAAAACCTAAGTTATGCTCTTTAAACCTTAAATAATTTAGAGAAACTTTCCAAATTAAATTCTTTAATAAAAATTTCTACAAAATTACCTTTAATTAGATAATCTTATAGGAAATTAATGGTAGAGTATGTGTTGAGAATCCCTCGTTATAACGGAAGAGATCCATATATGGACAACTGAATTGTATTAGCATTTTATTCAATTAATTTCTTGTGTAATTTAGTTTTGCTATAAAATATCAATGATTTACTTTGAATTGAAGCTTTTACACAGTTTTGAACTTGAATAATCCGTGAACAAATAAAGGGAATATAAAATGCTCAAGAAGACTGCAACGTCCAAATCTTTAACCCCAATGCTTTCTGTCAAAATCAACACCTCAGAAATATTATTTAACTCCATTTACTGAAATTGACCCAAATAATAAGAAAATGCTGTACGATATTTAAAATTCAGTCGTGACTGCAATTATGCATCAGGCTAATTGTATGTACATGGAATGAAACACTCTAGACTTTACTTTTGATTATTATTATTTTCAAAACACATTGTCGCATGAGGTCTATACTCTGATATCAAGTATAGATACACAATATCCACTTTTAATTATGATTCAAGTTGCCTTACATATTATGTATATTTATGAACCCTGATGATTGTACCTATCTCCCTTCCTACCTATGACTATTTAGTAGTAGGAGAGGTAATAATCATTTCAAAAGCTACTCCACCCACGTTGCATTCATAGGGATCCGTCATGCTCGAGGTAACATATCCGGTTGAATAATAAGTAAATATTGTACCTATGTACAATATACGGCTGTGTCGTAAATAAGAAAGATGTTAGAATCCTCTGAGGATGGATTTTAACATAGCAGAGCGTTTTCATGTGATGTCAGCATTGATTATGTTGGCTTTTTGGGGAGCAGAGGGTTTTCATGTGATGTAATCATAGATAATGTTGGCTATTTGAGGACCGAAACAACCAAATTCTATAACAATAAAAAAATATTTTATTTATTTATATTTATGAAAACGTAATTATGACCTACTGCATGCCAAAATGATACCAACAAATAAAAGGACATAAATCTTACTGTCTATCCTCTAATTAGTATTGTGTCAGTCCATAATTAGGACCAGGGACTGCGGTACAGCCCAGTGTGGTTCCATACAGGCCATTCCATTCCTACTTGTCAGAAGCGTTGTGTCAGTCAATATTTATTTGGTCCAGTCCACTCTATTCTTAAGACCGGTCCTATCAGTCCGTCGGATCGGTCCTTAAGGCTGTCGGTCCTTCGGACTATCAGTACTAGAGATGATTAAAAAAAAGAAGAAATAAAGTTGATTGACATCATCAAGGATCGAAATTTATAAGTATTATGACTGATATGCAGGACTTAACTGGACCGGACCGAGACTTAACTGGACGAGACTATAGTCCTCAGTCTTTAATAAGGAGTGACACAACACTATTTGTCAGTACTTCAAGAAGAATGGATCCCATATGATGTTATTAAGGGAGTTTTGCCTTTATTTAATTATTCTGTTATATAATTGAATAAATTATGTAGCTAAGTAAACTTTTAAAAAAAATCGTATTATATTGAATACTAATGAAAAATATGAATATATTTTGCTAGATATGTTCTATGTTCTTATCAAATATATCTTAATTGACTTAATAAACCATCCACCTTTTTAAGAAAAGATCAAAGGACCGGTCCCAAAACTGGACTGGACTGATAAATAAAAACCGATAAAACTTTATTGCCTAGTTTTATTATATATAAGACCTTAACATGTACTAAAATATGATATTACATCATTATAACCTTATGTTCATATTGCAGACAATAAATTAGCAATTACGGAGGACAGAATATAAATTTTTTCTAATTATCATATTGATCTCATTTCTAATCGATCCAAATAAAACACTATATATATATAATCATACTGGAAAGGTGTCGTCCAGAAAGTTGGTTAGCTGATGTAATACGATGTAAAATTTGGCTCTGCACACCGATTGTGAAAATGAAAAGACCAATTTCTGTAAATTAAAATAATAAAAATAACTTATTTTTCTGCGATATGTTCGGTTACCAACCCACTGTGCTTCTATCCTCAGTGGTGGCCTCTTTTAACATCCTGTCCAGAGCCTTCAGATGACTTTTTCTGCCCACTTTGCATTTATAGGGATGGGTGTGCTCGAGTTAACATATTATGTTGAATAATAAGTAAAATATTCCCAGATATTGCCTCTTTTTATATCTTGTCCAGAGAGTCAGGATAGTTTTTTTAATATAAATTTATGAAAAAGGATTTTTTTTTTAATATTATTAAAATATGATAAATTTATTAAATACACATATATTTCGATAAGAATCAAAATTTAATCTTGAATTGTACTAATTTCAAAATATAAAGCCTCTTTCCCGTAAAACAAAACTAATTTTGCAATATGTCCTTTTTTTTAATCAAAATATGAACATCCTTGCTCTTGTGAATTGTCATAAAGTGGGGAAGACATGTTGCGTGGCTCTCTCTGTTGGGCAGTACCTGAATATTTGAACAAGTTCAGGATAATCGAATCTGATCTATCATATTTAGTATTTGAACGTAGCATTTAGTCTTAAATGATTTTGATAAATCCACGAAATAATTATAATAAAATATATTCGAACCCAATCAATCAAAGTCCTTTTAGAACAAAACTATTAGGCAGTACAAATGATGTGGTATAAATACTAGAAATTGTATTTTTGTGAGTAAAGAAAAATAAGAGAAAAAATGAGTTTTCTTTTAAAAGATAGAAGAGACAAGGCTATCCTTACACGACAAAATTGCACTACTTTTGTGAAAAGTTCCAAAAAATCAACTACAGGACATTTTTGCCCGAAATCTTTACATAAATTTGTATTTATTTTTAAAATAAATAACAAGAACATAAGTTTTAACAATGTCAATCAACATAGAACACTTTTTTTTATTGTTCCTTGTAATTAAAGCTAAGATATATTTTAATTAAATTCAGCAGTGCCCACTATTATAATTAAATTTTTACTTACCAGGATATGGTTATAATAAATCTTAATGTACGTTTTTTATGGAGGCTGAGTTAAATAATTTTTCAAATAGAAATGATAGAGCAATAAGCAAAGAATAGTAAACTCAAATTATATCCATTTTAGTAACATCAACCGCACATTCATTTCTTGTTTTCACCTCACGTATATCAATGTTGTCTACAAGCTTTAATTTTTACTACAAACAATTTTCTAATTACAAGTTGCAGTCAAAAAATAAGATAAGATACTTGAAATTAATTATCATAGCCCATTAACGCCTATCGTGATTGTATGAAGATGTCAATTCTCTATACACTTAAATCTATGGCATATTAAATTAATCCTTTTAATTGGAAAAGATGAAGTACTATCATATGATATACTATTTCTTAAACAGTATTATTGATAATTTTTAACAGCTTATAATAATATCTTCCGTATTTAAAAATTATTTTCTTCCTACTCAATCATTTTTTTCCAAAAATAATGATCACTTATTCTAGACATCAGGTTGAATTATACATTTTTTGCATTTGGAATGTTCTTTAATTGTGGTACTTTAATATGACAAATATTTATTGAGATGGTGACAAATTTGATATTGAGAAAGATAAAAGAAAAGGTTTAAAAATGTCTTCAGATCTGGCCAGTGCAGTTACATGATTACATTCTATTTCTCTGTCAGTGGATGTCTATTTTCAGGATTTTTGTTTCTTTTATTTACATACAAATTAGCTAAATGAAAAATTTAAAAAAAATATATTATCTGGTGTTAATGGATGAACTAATGCTACAATACTAAAGATTTCATTGTTAAAATGAACTAACTAGATGCAACGGTAAAAATTTGATTCAATTTTATGGGGAGTGTTTCAGGGAATATAGTCAATCTTACTCCTCAAGCCAACCTCAATTCGCTTAATAAATTCTTCTCAGGGGAGCAGAACTAATATACGACTGAATAAGTTTTCAAGGGCTTTCATAGTAACCAACACCGTGTTGAAGCCATAATTGATGCAGGGGGATGTTTTAATGAATTTCGAAAGTTCATTAGCATATGTGTTGTATACAAGTTACAACTTTTATAATTTAAATTGTACAAGTTGCAATTTCTTCATCTTAAAATGCATGATTTGACTAAAACATTACTCATTCTAATTACAAACTATTAATTTATACTATCATTTCATTTTAAAATATTGAAATATATGGTTATTATATATTTTTGATAATATAACTGTAGAGTTTTTAACTTTATATTGTGCTACAGAATACTTATATTTTAGTAATTTGTTCTAAAATAGTCCAGAATAACACCAAAACCATCCATGGAAATTTTAATCTTTCATTTTAAATGATTCAACTCATTTTTTAGTTGCAACTTGAACAAAATCGACACTTTTACACATCAAATGTACAATTTTGTAAAGTTGGATTGAAATAAAGTGATTTATCAAAAACTTTGTAACGGTTCAATATTTCATTACTTGAGCCGCAATTTTTTGTCGTGAACCCAATACACAACAGATACATGCTAGGTACAAAAATAGTTTGTACTCAACACGTTCTAAGCACCTGTGATCAATCAATCAAATAACTATACACATACATATTAATTCTGCATTTCGTCTCCCTTGTCATATTCTGCGTACCTTAAAACATTTCCTTCTAATAATTTTGTTATCCCGATATTTATTGTGGTTTTAGACCAACCATTTTTTTTATTTTCACGGGAAAAAAATTACTTCATAATATAATCTTTACTTAATTACAAGTGGTAGTACCCGGCATTAACTGGAGTCATAAGGCACCGAGTAACAGACACACCTTGATTTAATGTTATATAATTTATTTCCAGGACAAATGATCAGTATTACTCCCCATTTATCCTACGCACACTCTCACATAGCTACTCAATACTTACTACAATTCATATGACGTATTCTATTCTCAAGAATAAAAGAATAGCAATATTAGTTTGTAAAAAAAAAAAATATGATGTGATGAGCCAGGAAGTACTATATTCTCTAGAGTGCTCACTGGTTGTGCTTTAACTACACAGCCTCGTTGCTAAACCTCAATATATTTCACATTCTAAATAACCAAAACACTATACATACTGGATGCTACATAAAAAACGCCCGCAATATTTCATTAATACGACTACATTGTTGTTTGTACGATCAAAAATAAATAGGTATATGATACACATCAGGGAGCACTATAGAGAGTTAATTTTTTTAAACTTTTACATGCGCTCGGTGCTACATGTGAAAAAAAGGAGATATTTAATTTTATAAGACTACATTGTTATTTCTTAAAACCACATCTATCGGGCTTAGAGAGGAGGGTCACCCTAGACCTAAATAATTTGTCCAAATGGCATGGATTAATTACTAGAAAGCATAGGAGACAAATTTGAAAAAAATAGAAAAATGTATTAAAAAAACAGTGACCTTTTATCAACAAAAACGTGAAATAGACAAAAATATTTTTTTCTAAAAAATAAGGAACCTGTAATTTTTTTTTGAGGGAGTAGGGGTGTATACATTATGGGAAAAAAGAGCTAAACTGCTTATGAATGACCTCTTAAACTAAATTATTATTCAACTCCAAAATTTTATAGATATATGTCTGGTAAATTATTTATGAATTGCTCCATATCGGCATAAATATAAATTTATTAAATATAATTTGTGTTTCTCAAGTAGTATGAGATGTGATATTTCAGATGTCTCATACTTTTAATAAAACAATTATATAAATGCTAGTAATGTGTAAGTAGACTTTGACCCCGAAGTTCGTATTGTGTATTTCACAATTATACAAAATTTGCTCCAGCAAATTTCCATAATATTTTTTCATTTGAATGTTTGTGGGATCTACACAATATTTTCTGAAATATATTTTTTTACCAAAACTATATTAACTAACGATGCAAGTAAGCAATTTAATACGATTACATTTTAACAAATTATTCACTTTATATCAATCTCTATAATACTGTACTTTATTATTAAATTTCAAAGACGAATGAGTCTATATGTAATCAACAAAAAATGCAAATACATATCAACAAGAAAATACAAGTACTCTATTATTTTCAACCCAAGTATTCCAATAAATTATGAGATTCACGTTATACATCCAACCGGATCATGATCAAACTGGATAAGACAAGGAACCCCCACTCAAATACATGTATATGTTACAATAATACAAGTTGAAAAAATTGCAGTAGACTTAAATGTATTACAAAAATTGTAAAGATTAATATATTTATATCATTTTTTTAAGTAAATAAGATGGAATTTACTATTATGGCGATTATGACCTTTTCCAGTTATAGGCCTAAATGAAGGTGATCCCATTGAGATCCCACTCTAATTTTTTCCACACATACAGAATATGAGTAGGTTAAACTTATTACAAAAAAATGGCAAAATCAATTTCGAACCATGGCTGGGGCACCATTTTTGATATTTTGCAAGAATATTTTTATAACTTTTTTGCAAATTTGCAATTTTTTTATCAGAAATGAATTGAAGCTCGTACTCTTAAAAATATTTTTTGCGAAAGAAAAATGAAATCGGTGTACTCTAAATAGAATTATGGCTTAGTCAAGTTCCAAAGGTCTTTCGAAGGGGCCAAACTTTAAGGTACTCCCAAACGGGCCCCTGCACCTCCACAAGTCTAAAATTTTAGATATATTGTTTCTTTGATGAGATAAACATGCTCACCAAAATTTATTAAAATTGGTGACGGTGATGGCAGAAGGGTGGGTGCACTTGACATGGAATCCCGCAAATTTACTATAATGTTTATTTACACTTAGTCAGTGCAACACTATCGTACCAATTAAAGAAACCTTTAAAAAAATTATTTTGTTGTGGGTCGGATCCGGTGACAACCAATTATCACTATTAGTGATAATGATAAAACTGAAGAAGATAAGAATTGAATATACATTGGCAAAACTAACTTAAAATTAATTATTTCTTCTTAAAATATATTAAAAAGAAAAAATACTTCACAGTGTGTATTATTTACTAACGGGATCTGGATATTAAAAAAAATAATTACTTGGGTCCTGTTTTTTATAAGCAAAAATCCCGGGATCCCGATATAAGGCAAAGTCCGGGAAATGAAAAATCCTATTAGACATTATTATATTTATTGTTTAAGTGATATATTTGATTCGACGGCCCACTTATGTGAAGGCTCTTCACTTCCTTATACATGGGCATTAGGCAGTAGTGGATATGAATAACTAAAAGAAAAAGTAGGGAGTTAGACCGGATATACACTGTAGGTATTATATGTGTGATATAAATATATAGACCTCAAGGGCACGTAACTAATAAATACGATTTATAAACCTGAATCATCTATTTTTTGTTAAAGAGCCATCACTAAATAATTGTTCTTATAATATATAATAATTCCACTGATTAATAAGAAATAAAAATTCAATATTTGATATCTATTTTTGTTTGTTTATTTTATGTACCTATATGTATAAAGTTATTTTTTTTTGGTTGGTTGGTTGGCTGGTTGGTTAGAATGATGGATGAGAGTAAATTATTCAAATTGATTGTGCGTCTCTACTTAAAAAAAACTTAATGGTTATTAAAAGTATTTGACCATTTATATTCTCATAAAGTCAACCAACTTCTTTGTTTTCATTAAAAAAATATGTTTTGTTATTTTTATGGAAAATTTTGAAGTTAAAAAATAATCAAAACCTACTTTTTCGGGTTGAATCCGTTCTGACTATGGGATTTAAAATTAGCATTGTCCCTATTATTGGTCTTTGAAATGTTTTTCTAAATTTAAAAACATCCTCTACGTGGGATCACCTTCATTAATATTATAGTAGAGTACCTCAGTTAACCAAATGAATTTCTAGCTTAATAAAACTTTCAGTAACTTTCATATATAATTGTAGTTTGTTATAATGATTAATTTGACCTATTTAAAGTATTTATTTATTAATATAATAAAAAGATTGATCAAAGTTGGTTCTTGATAATTTCACTTGCAGATATTGAGAGTGTAGACATATAACTTGCAGTACCGTGATTTAACTACGAAAAACGTGATTTTTTATTAAATCAAGAAAAGACAACTCAAAACCAATATGTGATATGTTTGAATACTTTTATATTTAATATGTCCTTCTTCACAAGGAATAACAACCTCGACACGCCGGCGAACAGATTGGCACCTCTTGACGATGAAGGTCATGTCCATGGAGTACCACGCTGTCATGATGGCAGCTCGGAGCAAATTCAAATTTGGATGAAATGTATGACATACATTCTTCTCCAAGACACCCCAAAACTCCAGAGTTATAGGTGAGGGCTAAAGGTAGGCCAGAAGTCAGATATATGCTTGCTGCAAAAGTGTTGGCTGTTCTTCGCTGCATTGGGATTTAATGGACTTCTTGATGGCCAATAATCTAAGCAGCCTCTTCTGCACTGACACCGCTGCATTGCATTTGTTGTTGTTGCAACGACATTTTTACACTTAGGTATATGGGATTGGTACAAAAATTGTTTACTTTTGTTTCAAACTGTCGTTTTATAGCGTAATGAGTTAAAGATAACGTGGATGAAATTGTGATTAAATGATACTGCAAGTTTTGGATCCCCACTCTGTATATGATGACGTCATTTAGCAAGATTGTTCTATGGGACAGCTTTTGCGTCCCATTCCGACGGATCCTTAAGATTTAGGTCGTGACCTGGTTGGATGTTAAAGTTTTGGAATCCCTACATATCTACTATTTATTAATAATTATAATTTGTCAATAAATATGTCGTGGGTTTATTCATTTTTAATTTATCATCCATCTATATATACATAATATGTACATAATATTTTCCAGTTCACTCATCCATCATGAATGCAGTTTCATTCAATTAATCGACTGTTTGTTTATATCCAATTAAACAAAACCAACGGCAATCAATCAACACCTTTTTTTGAGTGTGTGTGCGCTTTTGATCATATTATATGGTTTGGTTTATTATTATATCAATGTAAAAAAGTCAAAAGAACACGAGTGATCAGGGAAGAAGGCAAGACACTTAGAAGGGGAAAGAGAACACAGAGATTATTAGACTTGTCTACCGTTATTTATAATAAATCCTAACTTGAAATTAAAATCTCATAAAACAGAGTGATTCAAGAACACGTCTGCTACTAACACCACATCAGCTCCTCAAACGCCACCTGTAACTACTACTTCTTCTATTAGGTACACCTTTATGAGCAATTTTAATACCTCACTTATAACAACGACGAAACAATAACAATAAAGATCTTATCCGGACTCATTCCATGTGCGTATGTATGTATGTAACCAAGCAGCCACCAACTCCTTAATGGTTTGTAATGGTTCACAAGCCATCCTTTCTAATAGAATTTTTTTTCTTTCTTATAGAGAAGAAAAAAAATTCTTCCGGACACACATAATTTCATGTGGTTCATTGACCTAAATCATTATTAAATTCTAGAATATTTTTTTATGTATTATTCCGCATATATTCATTTCATTTAAGAACTGTAATTACTGGTAAAAAAACGAAAGGGAAAAGACCATCTTGGAACCACGTACAAAGAAAGTGGATCAAAGGATATATAATAAGGAAAATTATATGTACTCTACGACCCTGCGAAAGAACACACTTTTTATTGAAGTATTTTAATTCCAAGTTTCCTATTGGAAAGATCCGCTATTATTAAAGTTATACAATATACTATACATATTGGGCATGTTCCTTGAGGAACCTACCTTTAATTAGGAGATATTTCAATACTGGGTGCTAACAAAAATTTCACCATTTGTGATAGGAGGATTAATCAGAATTGGAATTTGAGAATCGCGTGTTTTTTCTGGTGTTGCCATTAAGAAAATAATTTGTAATTCCGATTCTTACATATTATTATTTATTACTGGTATTTAACTATTCATTACTTTTCTAAGTTATGAAAAAAAAAAAATCCCCCCTTCCAAATCAAGGAATTTTTGCTTTTTTCCAAAAAATTGAAAATTTGAAAATTAATTTAATTTTTAAATATTTTCATAAAAGTTTAATTTTCTACAAATAAATATGTTTTTTTAAATTTTTCTCCCAAAAAATTTAAAAATTGGAATTTTTTTCTGATACCAACTGGGAATTTTTCATACTTTTTTTGAACAACTGTGGATTTTGGAAATTTTATTACCAACAAATTTAATTTTTTGTTCATAATTGTGGATTTTTCAAAAAAAATTTAAATATCAATTTGTATATTTAATTTTTTTTATCGGAGAATTTAATATTTGAAATTACTTTTAAAAAAAAATCCAAAAACCAAGCCCTTTTTGAAATATAATCTTGTGTATACCCGTGATAGCAAAATTGTATTTTAAAGAATAATTTAAAATATTAAATACTCAGAATCAGTATTGGTTATTTTTACTAGAACTGAATCGGAATTGGAATCAGGATTTTTTTTTAAATTGTCCCATCACTAGCTGCTACAAGGATTGTATCAGTCCTTCAAATAGGACTTAAAATCGGTCTTATTTAGGAATGTCCCTCCTTGGAATATTTACGTTGCGTTAGGGATGATTTGAATAAAAATGGCGAAATCTTGGCTTTCTATACATTCAACAATAATTGATTACTTTTTTTAGATTATATCTTCAAACTTTTAATTATTAATGAGTTAAAAGTTTGCTACTTGTTCAGTCGTTTTCAACTTGTTTTCGTTTTGTCTCATTTTAACGACTGTTAAACAATATATTTTAGAAAAAACGGTGGAACATTTTCGAACTGGCAGCCTCCTATAGCCTCAATAACGAAACTTGAACAGGGGAAAGTTCATAAAGAAAATGATTTTATACACTTTTGAGTAGATATTATTGAAAATGATGAAGAATATAAAAGATAACTTATTCAGGGTGAGTGGCAAAATGTGTTAATATTCTGTAAACTATTATTATTATTTTTTTTTTTTTGAGAGTCAATTTTTGGGATTTTTAGGTGGTTCTTATAAAATTCTGGGCAGCATTCCTGGTTTTTTTCCTGTTTTTTAACCTTAAAATGTCTCAATTTTAAATAGCCCTGTATAAGGCATCATTTCACAAATATTAAACAATAGTATCTCATTTTACCATTTGAGTTTGTTTAGTAAAACTTTAACTAAATCTAAAACACGTCAATACTTGAAAGTTACTCTTACCCTAGGCCTAATGAAAGTAAAAATTAGGCTTATTAAATGTTATAACATAATGAATTATAATTATTTCATTGATCAAAGATTGTTCCATGCAACGGCTTTTGAGTCAAATTCCGACAGGACTTCAAAATTTTGGAACTGATACATCCCTAGCTGTAACTATGGCAGTATCCCTCTTACAAAGTAAATTAATGATCTTAATTCACTCCGTTGCCTTTTTATTCTCAATTAAAAATTAATAAATGTATATACACTTGCAAGGAAAAGTTTGGAAAAAAGTGGAATTTTACTTATTTTTCCAGCTACTTTTGACTTTATCATTGGGTAACACAGTAATAAGGCTATTAAAATGAAAAAAAAAATAAAGGTTCAATATGGGTATAAATATATATTAGTAAAACATCAAAGTATTTTTGTTTAAAGTTTAACGTTATCAAAAAATCCTTACTTTGCCACTATTACTGCTTTATAAACTTTTGCCATTCTTGCTGTTAGTTTTTCAAGATAGGCAGGTGTGATATCATTCCATGCATTCCTCAAAATATTCCAGAACTTATCCCTACTTGTGGGGCACTTTTTCCGAACTTTTTTGTATATATTTAATTAAAAAATATGCCATAGATATATTTTTTTCATAATAATTTTCATCGGGTTAAAGTAACAAGTATTCATAAGTCATAAACATTTATGAAAATGACGAAAAAGTTTTGTTTTTTTTTCAAAACTTTTTCTTGTCACTGTAGATCTAATTTTTAAAATTAATTAGATACACATAATCCCCATAATTTTAAATAATAAACGGCGTAAATGTTTTATTTCCACCCGGTATATATAAGTATATAATATACCCTTTTTCACAAATGTAATTATTTAAGTTAAACCATCATTTTTACAACCATATACCTATGTAATGTGTGTGTATGACCTCAAAAGAAACGCGGAATAGATACTATTATAACGATTCATATTCTAATTATGTATTATAACTTTAAATGTTTTGAGAAATCGTCAAACGCAACAGCCTTCCACCTTGCTGTGATAGGAGAGTGAAAATGTTAAAGAGTACGGGCTCAATAATGGGATTTTTATTTCAGTATTATTATTCCCCCCCCCTATAATATTTTGAGTACCTTGAAGGAAATGACCAGAATGGAATGTCCAAGTGGGCCATTTATTCCTATAGATTTATATATGTAGTATATTATACAGTAAGTTATGTAAATGTTTCATAATTCAATTTTATATTGTGTTTCATAGCAACTCATTTGGGAGGATTTTAATAAAATATTTACAATATGAAGCTTTATATGTAACCAACAGGGCTCTGGACTTGCTAAAATTTCAGGACAAGTTCAACTTGAACTGCAATACCAAATCCCGAGTCCGACATGGAATTTAAAATCAGTATCCAGTCTAACGGGAAATTCAAGTCCGAGTTTTGAATCTTGCAATTCATACACTTGGATAGATATTGGTATTCATGTATTGCAATTTGTCTATCACCTCTTGATGAACATAACGAAAAAACGATGAAAAAAGACTCTCATACTCAGTAAAGTGGTCCACATAGAAAAGTTTCTATGAGCAATGGAAACTTAAGCAATATAATTTTGATTTTCATAAAAATGGAATGTAATAATGATTTTAAAGCTTACCATTTTCGTTTCAATTATGTATATTTAGATATACTATATAAGAAAAAACAGCAAACATATCCCAGTTTTCTCTCAAGAAAGGGATTGCATTCAGATAATCCTCCTTCATTGATGCCCTTTGGTTACTTAAAATAAATTTCATAGTAGAGAACCACCATTCGACACTCAATTGTGATGATGGCACTAACACTAATGTGTACGCAAGGACATGGCCGTCTGAGGGTTAACATGGTACTTGTAATATCATTCTGTCGTTAAAGTAATGAATAAATTGATGAATTAGACATATTCCATACAGAAACCTTTTATGAGCAAAATGTCAAATATTTATCATGCACACGAAGCCGGTGTTCTGTTTCATCTAAAACGATCTTTTTATCTTTTTGAAAATGACTACTAGAGTGCAAGAACCTGAACCAAAGCTACACATAAAACAACTAAAAAAGAAGTTGGAACTTGTATAAACAAATTGTACAAGTTAAGATGAGTTGATTTTTAATCCCAAAATGTGCTCATTTTCCCTTTTCTAGTAAGTGGTAATATAATTCCCATTAAATACATTATTTACAAGCTCAGATTAAGCAATTTCATGCCTTGTTTATTTGTCCAACTTTTTGAATCTGAAAAAATACGCCATCGATTTGAAAGCTTTACCATGTAGACGGTACATTAATTTCCAAAATTTATGAGCTGGTCCCTAAATGTTTCTTTTTTATAGAAAAAGGTGAGGATAGAAAATCGTCTTGTTTAAATAAAAGTATTTTAACCTTTATTCATAAGGGTATTATTTATTATGCCAATGGTATCCATTGTAGCAAAAAAATCTACAATATATTCTTATTTTTTATGAATGTTCTTTTAATTGTTAAGATAGAGTTGCAGTGATTAAGCATAAGTAAACATTATAATATACTTATTTATTCTTCTGATCTATGAAGTATAGCTTGAAGTCCATATACATTAAGTATGTATATCCTCTTCTCTAGGAACGACCATTGGGTGATCCTACGCGCATTGAGCATATTTCTTCCGAACTACGTCTTCGCTTGTATTTTTGTTGTCAGCTGTCGATTTTTTGGGTTCTATCCTCCATATTCATATTTTAAACGTTGCCTTGATAAATACAAATTAGTTTGTTTTATTTAACTGTGAACAATTTCCAACAATTTGTGAATAATATTTCTATAGTTGGAAAGTATTGCCAGATTTTGTGGGGTTTTTTTCTGTTCTTTTTTTTAAAGAAAAAGATGAGGGATTCAATAAATGTACGGGATAGATATATGAAAATTGTTGAAATCCTCGTGATCAGAAATAATAAAAAACGAGTAAATGTTGGCTCTAAGCTACGATAGACGTCCACCTTTTTTAATCTCTACAATTTAAAGAAACGTCCTTTTTTTCTGTGCTAACACTTTTTGCGTTACAAATATACGGATATTTGAATAAATGAGTGTAGCGAACTGAGTACATACATGCCCACATAGTTACGTACCTATATCGATGTACAAGTCGTGAGCCACAAATAAAACTGTCAAAGTGTAAACTCATAAAATTCTCAATCGATCTTTTGTTATAGGGAGTTAATAGCATTAGATTCACCTTGTAATTGCCTTCAATTTATATATTATAGGATTTAATGCTCTGGCTTTTTTCTCCTTCCTTTAAAATGTAAGGAGAGCCACCATGTTATATATTATGTTCATATAACTTTACATCAATTACGCATACCTTTAGTACACATACGCAAAAAAAAAAAGTGCCTCAGAAATGAGGGTACAAGGAAGAAATGTTGTATATTTTCTTTAAGAAAAAATTTGCAAAATAAGTAGTAGACTGTTCCGTTTTTGGATTAATATTATCCTCCCCCTGTACAAAGCCCTTTTCTCAAGAGTACAAGCCAAAAACTTTTTTTTTGCAAAGTTTGAATTCTTTCATGCCATTTTTAGTGTGGTACATGTCATTTTATTATTGACTCAAAATTGGTAATTTTTTGGCCTCTGGTACTATCCCAAATATGATTATACAAATGAAAAATTTTACTTTTTATATTTTTTTAGTATTCGATTTATCAGTCGAAATAGTGTATACCTCGTCGTTAATAATTTAAGAAGCCTAAGATGACCTCAATGATTTGTGCGTTCCCTGTTTTATCAAAGATAACATTTCAAAATTTAACCTTACTTTAAACAAAATATGTTTTACTAATAATCCGGATACTTAAAAAAATAACAAGAATAATTTCTTATTCATAATATCATATTTTAGACAGTACAAGAGAACTAAACAGGAAAAGTTTTGACCGAAAAATATCACTTTTGAACTAAAATGGCCAAAGGGATATCAAACTCTACGAAAGTAAGTTTTTTTGATTGCCTTTAACAAAAAAAGAATTTGTCCAGTTGAATAAATTATTAACCCAAAAAGGAGACACAATAATGTAAAGTGATTAGAGATCTTTCATTTAATTATGAGGGGTTTTTTTTTCTTTCCTTTTTAGCAGAGTGTTTCTCAAACTTTGCACGCAATTATGTGCTTTGTAACACTGGCATATGCAATACAAAATGTAGGATATTCTACTGTAAAAAAACAAACGCCCCCAACGGTTTGAGTTATGACAAGTCATGAGAAGTGAGTACTTGAGATTTGTAACTCAAGACACGAGTCCATATTTTGAAGACTTATGGCTTGGAATCAAAAGCTAACTTCATTTGGTGTAAAGACTTCATTAGATTTCAAACCCTTTAAAAAAAAAAAAAAGATTTACAATCGTTTCAATTTTTTCTAAAAGTTATATACGGAGTACTCTTTATATCTCCTATATACTAGAATTATATATACTAAGAGTATATTTTCCACAGGAAAATGTCCTCACAATCATATCAATTTTTCCACGGCGTATACAGTACCATTTATACGGTGGAAACTAAATCAATTCGAGTCAGATTTATGTACTTGAAATGAACTGCAATGAAATATGAGGTATTTGCTACTTATAAGGAAAGACTTGAGACTCAACTTAGACTTGCAGCGTACAAGTACTTTAACACTATCTCTTTTATTAACATAAAAATTTAAAATCACATTGATGTAGCATGACATTCGAATCATAAATAGTTAGTTTGTAAAATTAATGCCTATGACTAGTACCTAGACATACATATATGCATGTTAATCTCTCCATCCTCCACTAGATTTTGACCTTACATATTGGGTATACAGTATATATATAGGAACGTACAAAGTGTAATGGGAGTATTGTGATTAATTGTTTTTGAAGGAAACAAAAATTAATCATTATATTTGAAAAAGAATAAATTAATTATGATTCTTGAGGTAAAGGAGAAAAAGAGAGGGCCACTCTACATGAAGCACACTCAGATATTATGTACACAATATTGTGTACCTATGTATATGGTGATTTAAATTCTTTCATCAAAAAAAAAATCCAATTTCTTACCTGTAATATATATATATATAAGTATAGAACATTAATTACTTCACTACTCTTTTTACCATTAATAATATTACGTTTTTTTCCCATTGGCTATTTCATAAACTTGGTTAAGTGATTTCATTAGGGGTCTTGTCACAATATCAATATTTCCGTGCCAATTCTAGTACCCAAATGGGTATCAGTATTTCTGTACTTTTGTATACTTTTTTCACCGAAAAAAAAAAAAAATGAGTTAAGAAAAATTAATATCCATATACATGTGCCTTCACAAGATTTTTGTTTGGGTGGAGTTTTTATAAAGAAAATTTTTCATTTTTCCTTGTTATATAAAGTACAATTTTGTTTGGAGTGCGGCTCAAAAATGTAAGTGTTAATGCTAGCGGCTTTTTAAACGTTTTAAAACGTAGTTTTAAATATCTCATATCTGCATAATATCGGAGAAATTTCTTAGAAATTTTGACATTTGCCCTGATATTTTATATTATGAAATCAGAAAAAAAAGAAGGAATGTGAAAAAAATAGTTGATTTACTTTTGTAGCTAGTGAATGATTAATACACAAAGTACCAACACTTCGATGAATGAATGCATCTTTTATGACTAATGTACTTCTTAAAAAGAGTGCAACACAAAATTTCTATCCCTGATCTTTACACTAGAAAAAAAAATCCAAGATAAGTTTATTCATTTACCAAATTCTTCCATTTAAATCGTCTCATTTTTGAAAAGTTCATCTTGTTAACATTATTAAACAGGGATCACATTGATGAATGCCTATTTTACGAATTAATTTATTTTTTATTTATATAAAATTGTCTCTCAGGAGTCAGATAGAGATATCTGCCAATACAATTGTCATCTATAAACAAAGTCAACTATAAGCTAGCCCCCACACCCCCAAAAAAGTTCTACGTACCTGGTAGTGCATGACAATTCCCCTTAACGACATTTTTGGTTCATATTGTTATTCGAAAGAGTATCGAAAAGGAACGAAATATGGATATCTATATAATTGATACTGGAACTGTGTCGAACATATTGACAATTCTGGTTAGCTAATATCATTAGCCTATACAAAAATACGATTCCGTCTCCAATCTGCTTTTTTGTTTGTGCGTTAATTTATTCCGTTTAAAAGGTCATTTAACTGAGTAAGTCACTGAGTATTCACATAATGAATATAATTAAAATAAAAAATACATTAAAAAATAGTTAAATTTTTGTTTTAAAGGTTTGTCATTATTGTTAACGTTACGTACATAAACATATTATTTGTGTGCCGTCCACATAAAAAACAATTCATATTGAGTTTTTAGTTACATTTGTATTCTTTTATTTATTAATTATTATTGTTCATATCAAGGAGTAAGTTATTCTGATTTAGAAATTGCTGCAAATTACACTTAAAGTAGTGAAAATAATAATCACAATGAAATGATTAGAAATGGATAAGTTCTATTTGAAGTATTAATGTATATTTATAACTTTTAAAGTTACTAGAGCCAAGTAAAGTCTTGGATTCTTTAGCTTAATTCTAATTCTAACCACAAGTATTTTCACTTCAAATCCCATTTCAGTAAAGTGTTGCAGTTTTAATGAGACTTAATTTTGACTCGTAGTGAAATTGTAAGTTTATACGAGTCCCCAGATTTAAATTTCAGTAATCACTCTTTGTTTTTGTGCCCTTGGGGGGAGAATTAATCTTGTTAAATTTGGAGAGGTTACATTGATGCATAACCGATATATTAGATAAATATTGATCACGTGGTCATTATTTCGTATCTTGGTTTATAGCTTTGGATTGTCCATATTTTTCCTTGAATATGTATCTACAAATATACTGCCATTTCATGTCAAGTATTTGACAAAGTTTCACTAACGATCGAAAACTCTCTCTCTATATATACATATAAAAAATATAGATTTTTCATTGTTTTTTTATTAACTAAATCTGATGGATTGCTTAGAGCCGATATCCAGAGATTGAAAATGAACACACACAAAAAATCTGATTAAAATTTAATTATAGTATATATACATTTATTTTCTACTCCATAATTTTTGAGTAAAATCACATTCGTGTGTGTGTGTTACAATGATATTATCCAATCTTTTTCATGTACCCACACACATCATATCTACACGGATATTGTTATATATACAGAATACTCTGCATACGATAATATTTGTAGGTACATTTCCTACGAATCTAACAAGTGATCGTTTTGCTTTATTAAAGAGATTAATGACTTCTTAGGGAAGTAACCCCCTCCATCTACCCTCCCTCTCTCTTCAAGAGCCTTGATTATAAAAATGTACATATGATTGATATCGAACACTACTATGACGTCATTACTTGATTGCGAGACTAATTTTTTTAAATTTATTAAATGGATAAGATAGCTTATTGAAGCTCAGCATGAATGGGGCACAATGAAGTCTGAGAGAGGGGGGGGATTATTGCTTAACCAAGACAAGATTAATTTCTTTCTGATGATGAGGAGGAGAAAGGATGATAATATGTTTATGACCCACTCTTACTCTCTCAACCTCTTGTTTTGTATTTAACTATATGTTCTTTTTTCAGTAGGAATACTTTATTTGGGGTTGTATCCGTCCTTAATTTGGGATTTAAATCTGTTTTATCCCACGTGACTACCCTATCATCGGTCCTTGAAAAATATCCCAACTTTTAAAGTGTTTGTTCGAAGGCGTTATTTGTAATAATGTTATAGTAAAGTACTTTAGTTTACCAATTAAATTATAAAAATTAGTGAAAATTGATTGATCGTGAAGTCACTGACATACATCTATAATTACTTCATTTTGCAAGTTTTATGTTATATATGACGGTTTTCACATCCGATTCGGACAATTCCTTAAATGTCTTCTACGGTACAAGGTGAGACGTTAAAAACTAAATAGAGGGTATGCCCATGACGTCACAGACGCAAACTGTACACACATTGCTATCATCTATAAACCTACAACCCTTGATGTGCAAAACCACATATAATCAGTTATAACATCAATTTTCGTTACTAATTATAAACGGAGAGTATTATTTCATTTTTTACTAATAAATATGTTTTATTTAGTGTATGTATAGTTTATTAGTGATATAAGTTTGGACATTTAAAGTATTTAATGTACAATAGCATACTTATTAATTAATAATTTTCATCATTAGCTAATTAATATACCGAAAATGTAATGGAAGTTCCATCATCACAAATAGTACTTATCATCAAAAGCAATCATTGTTTATTTAACAGTGCCTCATACCTACAATTGGTTGATTACAATTTTGACAAACAGCTTGCATAATGTTTAATCTTTACCACATCATTTAAATTGATATATGTCGTGGATATATTGGCATTTTTGTAATGGCATTAGCTTTTATAAGCAAACTGTACATGGTACTACCAAAAATAAGAGGACTAATTTACAGATACAATAGTAATTGAAAATCGTAGCTGAACTCAAGAATATATGTTAAAGTTTTCTGGGAACTCAATGAACGGCTAAATGTTGAAGTCCGAGGTCCAATAGACCTTTTCTAAACTGAACAGATCTGTATCATGGCCAACTGTTTTTATTTTGTGTTGGTAATATAAGTTGTCACTCAGTGCTAGAATGGGGTGTGTTCTCGAAAAATGTGACGTCTATGCATACTTTCCATTGAAGGAATAATGTAATAGCATAAAAGTACGATTATTTTTTCGATCGATGGCATTTTTAACAAAAAATTTATTGTAACCGATCAAATCTTGTCATTATTCAATCGAAATAACCAATAAAACAATACAAATCCAAAACAAAAAATTATGTCTATGTATTTAACCCCTTATTGGATTTATTTATTTTTCAAATCCATATCAATGTCTTAAGGAAACAAATTCTAAAAAAGAATATTTATATTTTGTAAAATAACCAGGTATGTGACAATATAGAAGGTATATGGAATCTATAGAGACAGGGGAAGGGTGAGGATGGAATTATCTGTCTGCTCCGAAAGAAGACTCTTGACGAAATTGAAGACCCATGTATCAGATCAGCGAATGACTCAATCATCTGAGAAGACTAAATCTTTAAAACAATCCATGAATCCCTTTCGTTAATCCAGTGAAATCGTCATGATCATGGACTCATATGAATCAAAGAGTCCCTAAAGTATATGTTCTCTCTTCTGCTTCAACTTTACAACCTAATCTACCAAGAGATTGCTTTGGAATATTTTGTAAATAATTATATTGCCTTGAGAACCTTACAAACTCCAGGAAAGTAATAACGTTAGGATTTAAAGAGGAATTAACTGAAAGTTGAAAACGATTATATTTCACCAATTCGCAATCGAACAACCATAGTACTTCTATACTCATTTATGCCTTTAAAAAAAAAAGAATTTTACACATCTGCAAAAATATTAAGGAAACGAGATTGAATTTCCGCGAAATGATGCCGTTTCGTGTAATTTATATAATATGTATATACATTATTAGTAAGTAATGATTATTTCTTAAAGTTAAGAGTGGTAGCAGACTCGGAATGAAGAAATAAAATAAGGCAGTTGCTGCTTGACCCTTAATAGGCATGTTAATAGCTTTTTCTTATTTTTTTGTCCATATTCTTCATGTTTATGGCATACGTCAATAAAACCACCTTTTTGAGCATTTATTGTTCTGTCCATTAAATTGTATGTAGTAGATAGTAGAGTTACACATTTACCGGGTAATTGTCTATGAGCAGGTTCCCGGGAAAAATAAATAAATTAAGGGATCCTTGTTAGTAAAAAATAAATAGCATGAATTTTAAGTTGTTGTTTTTTTTAATATTTTAATAAGAAAGGATCGATTTAAAGCCCTAACACTGTTGGTGAAATGTACCAAGCTTGATAAAGAAATACGTTTTTTTCTCGTTCAAAATTGGTTTTTTTAAGTAGTTATTTGTTTCAATTCGCTTTATGAAGCAGATTCTGTATAACACGTTTCAAACTATTGCTTAGATTAAACGTTATTTTTCCCCATCAAAATCCAGTGTAAATTAAAATACGAAATTATTTTTGACCCATTGTTTTGGACATAACAAAAGTACCTTCACACTTAGCACAATAACTCACAAACTAAAAAATAAAAAACAAATTGTAATGAGATATTTTAAAGCTTTTTACTAACTGAAAAAGTGGTGATTTAAAAAAAATCACCATCTATGTGTGAAGCTAGGGACCTTCAGCCCATGTGCTATATTCTCAATTATCATTTTTTTAAATCGTAAAATCTAATAGTACAAGGTTTTTTTTAGGACCCACTGATCTCCTTTTTTAAACTCCATATTTCGAGTGGAACCACAACAAAAAAACTTCAATAGTAAGTGATGAACGAGATGACTTTTGTAATACACAATCTATCCCGAAGGCTAAAAGTCAACTCACGCATTTTTTGAGGCTTCAAAGGGCATTATTTATTATGCCCTGTGATATATCAAATCAATTGAAGGCATAAATTGTCAAGACTTTCAGTCAATTGAGTCTTCAGTATGTGGGATTTCACGTGTAATTTAATAAATTATATACATAAAATTAAATAAATCTTTTGTTTATTATGAAATAATTAAATGCACGATTTTCTTAGAATTTCCATAGCTATAAAACTAAGAGAAACCCCGGGAAAGGGATTCCGGAATCTTGAGAGAGAACCTCAGGTAGGTACGATGCTTTTATTTCTGTATGCGTATTATACTTTTATGTAGAGTTGTAGTATATTACCTTTTTTGTCCATTTGAAAATAATAACAAGTTAGGATTTAAGAAACGTCATAAAAAAGGATATCTAATTATACCCTTTTAAGGGCATTTCAATCATCCATCATTCATAGGAGTTTTTTTTTTTTTTTTTTTTTTGTAGAGAAGTGGTTTGAGGAAACCAATTAAATTTATTATGTAGACGGATATTCAAACCTACATAGGCAATAGTGTTGCAATTTGGATCTAGTTGTTTTTGGTCTTGATCTACTACCAATGAGATCATCACAAGACCAAGACATTGAGAGGTTGAAACGTACCCAGATCAAATAAAAATTCTAGAGACCAAAATCTATCTCTATAATATCATCACTATTTCCATCCAAAACGTTGGTCTGAACTGATTTTTGATGAAATCTGTACCTTTTGCCAAAAGAGTAAATCCTGTTATTATTTTTAAGTTTTATTAAAGAATAGTTCACTAAAGGGACAAAAAGACTGTTTCTTCTCTATTTTTTGTTATGAATTAAAAAAGATCATATCATTTTATATATACTCGTACAATATTAGAAAAAAAGTGCTTTTTGCTTCCATTAAAGTTTCTTTTTTTTAAATATAAGTGGACTTATTATTAATTAAATTAATAAAAATCATATTAATGAAACCTCAAGGCGTTTTTATAAAGCATCGAGCGTACGCTTCATACATATTTAAAAAAAAATATTATATGTTACTTTAGATGAGGTTTAGCCACGAGCGCACGGAGTCAAAGGTCAGCCAGACTTTATGTAGACTATAAAAAAAAAAGGATGAGCTTTATCCTCTAGAGTCTAGAGGATAAAGCTTTTATATTCTTTTCCCTTTTAAGCGGATATTATTTCATTCTTGAGAAGAGAACATTTAAGTATTGAGTAACTATTAGTGTTGGGGTTCGGTCTGGCAATCCGAGACCGGTGTGAGACTGTTATATTTTTTGTTGAATCGAATTAGTTCAGTCCAACAAAAAGCTCGGTTTGGACCGGTCTAAAATAAAAGTTCTGTCTAGATCAGTTTGAAGGAAGGTTTGGTCTACATCGGTCCAAAGGAAGAAATCGGTTTAGTTCGGTCCCCAAAAAAATTGGTCTAGACCAATTTTAAATATAAATTGTTTATAATATATTACGATATGTTTTTTCAAATACAATGACGTTATACGGAGTTTAAACAGAAATAGCTCGGATTAATTTTGATCCCGCCGTCTCTTATATGTATACAATATTTGCTCTATGACATATCGTGTATTTTTGAGATTTTTAGGAAAAAATTAATGATAGTTGATCTAGAAAAAAAATGGTCTCTCATTATATATGAGACCAAAAAATCGGTCCATAAAGTGAGACTGAATCAAAATCGGTCTACAAAGTGTGACCGAAAAAAATGGGACCACAGTCTGGACTGAAAAATTGGTCTAGAAAATATCACTTAGGACCAAACCGAAAAAAGAATCGGTGCTGGTCTCAACACTAGTAACTACGTGTCAGTGTGCTCATGAAAAAATTATAGCCTAATAACTCAGGCAATACTTCGTACTTATGTTAGTACTTACTAAATTAAATTTGAAATAGATTTAGTCGTTCTTCTGTAAAAGTATTAGAGTAGCTTTTATTCATGAATTAAAATACTGGATTGGACCTAAATCATCCAACCCATTTATCCTTCAAAGAGCCCCCTCATTAACATTCATGTCATTAATTATTCAGACTCACATTTGTCTACTTCATCATTATCAGGAGCTAAAAAAAGAAGAGGAGTCATTATTTAGTAGGCTTTTATTGAATACAATTATTGGATAATAAATTAAGAATTTTGTTCCTATTCGTCTTGTTCTCTTCTACTTTTTGTAATTAATCAGTCTGTGCAATTAAAAAAATGTTGATTGATTTATGTAATATGTATTTTTATTATTCTGAGACGGAACCCTGTAGTAAAGAGTACGTTGTGTTCTGATGTTCTCTTTTCCTATTTTATAGCCTCTATATTTAATTCAGAAAATGGATAAAGGAACAAAATAAGAATCTCCTAAGACTGCATAGACACAATTTACAATTTAGACCGTCGTTTTCGAGCTAATATATCAGACAAAAAAAAAAAACACTTTCTAAATATCCATATTACAAATGAGCTATACCTAATTATTACTGATTCAAATAAACTTTTTTGGCGTAAGAACAATAGAAAAACCATAGTGTTATTTATTATCAATCAAAATCCTAAAATACGGTGGTTTTTTAAATTTCAAATTGTATTTCCTCAGGATTGCATATTAAATATCACCCCACTCTTTTTGCAAAGAATAAACTAACTTTCATGTGTTGTACTATTATTATTCGAACTTAAAAGTTGATTTAAACATATATTATAAAACTAACGAAAATGCTCAAATAATTGAATTTTTTTTAACACAGTACAATCCATTTTAATGGGAAAAAATAGAATTTTAATATGGTAAGTGTCCGTTCTCGGCCCTCTCGCCCCGTCCCAATATAATGCTATGAGTCAAAAATTGTACTTCATTTAATTCAGGCTAGTATTGGATTTATCCCTTAAAGAAGATTGCTCACTTTTTTTTTTTCTTCAAAATTTAACTTTATAATAACGAACTTTTTTTAAGTTGAATAATAAAATTTCGTTATAGTCAATCCAATAATAATGTATTACTTAGAGTTCCCTTTTACTTCCTATAAACAAAAATATTTACGATATCAAATGATCAAATAATCACTCTACACTAACAAATCAGCAGTACAAATAAATACTGCACTTTTTTGTTTTGACGATTGAAAATTTATGGCACATTTTCTTCCTATGCCCGTCTGTGTGGTGATTAATTAATAGAATGAAGTATCTAAAAAAATGTCTAATTTTTATTTAAATATCCTATTTTTCAAATTAAAATGGCTTGAAAGGTCACAAATCGTAATAGTCCAAAAGCGGAACTGTATAGTGTATATTATGTACACTAAACAACCACTTAAGACGGCGAAGAAGCAATAGAAGAAAGAAAAATAATCTTTGAATATCAATTACTTAGTGTAAGGGTCACTTGATCCACTTCACAGTTGGATCCCCACATATATATGTAGGTATAAGAAGGTTAAAGAAACGACGAACAAAAACACAAAACACAGGATTCTTCTTCTTCTGACCTCATTTTTTTTTTTTTTTTGCAAATAAAATAAAACTAGACCTCCAATGAAGTTTTATTATTATTGCTATATGTATATACATTTTTGTGTGTATAGGTATATCGAATAAGTACCTATGTATGATGACCCTATATATAAAAAAACTCAACTCTTCCCGCATAATGTCTTAGCAAGTGAGTTAAATAAATAATTTCATGTTATTTTCGTCGAACGGTCAAAATATTTCTATGCATACATTAAGGCCTCGTCTACACGGAAACGTTGTGAAGAAAACACTAAATATTTATCTGTTTGGGCTTGTTTCACACGAGGATTGGGATCCGTCTCACCTAAAATTAATGTTATGTCAGTCCATATTATTTTGGTGCAGTCCAATCTCGTTCCTATCCGTCCTTGGGACCAATACTAGAGCTGGTTAAAAAAAAGTGAAAAAAGTTGAGTGACGTCATCAGTTTTAAGAGGACTGATATATAGGGCTGAACTGGGCCGAGACGGAACTGAACGGGAATTCAGTCCTAAATAAGAATAGTCACAACACCACCTCAAACGATATTTCTTGAAAATAACTTGTACTGGCAACTTGTACAAATAAATAAATAAATAATTTTAACACACTGAATGCTCTCATTTCCCCTTCTCTAACAATAAAAATTAATTAGATTCCCAACTGCTACATCTATACTCTTATCCGCCTGGTTTTAGCAGATATAATCCTTGTTGTAGGCGGTAAAATTTTTGAATCCGAATAAAGGACATACAACATCGTTTTAAAAACGTTACTTGTGGAAGGCTTTGCATAAATATCATGATAAAAAAAAAGTGTTCCATTTCCGGTGCCAAAATTGATACTCTTATGTTTAATATGTTGCTGACTAAAAATATAAGAAAAAATGTCGTTAAGAGCAATTCACATGTATTTATAGGTGCCTCCAACGAAATTAATTGTTTGAGGTCGTGGCTAGCTCCGAAATTTGATTATTCAATAAGAAACGTAAATCAGTGGACAATGTACTAGTGAGAAATTATTCTCTTGAACTCAATGTGCGCAGGTTCGATTCAAGGTATCTCCTGGAGAAGGAAATATACATTATACATATGGACTTGTAAGACAATTTCTTGGTAAAATTGAGTAATTGTAAGAAATAGTATAATGTTTGCTTATATATACTTAATACCTGCAATTCCATCTGACAAATTTTAGGGGGGAATTGATGACTATAGCTTTTCGGGTGGTAAGATATGTTAATTTTGTGTTGTTGTTTTGTTACATTTTGTTTTATCACAATCGCCTTAGCCTTCGTAACATTTAGTCACGTCCTTATTTCGTCAGGAAAAAAAAATTATAAGTTGGTCAGATTAAACATTCAAAATATTGTTACTTTGTCTCACAATCTTCATACAAAAAACATTAGTTGAAAAATACATTTCGTTTAGTCATAACTGATGAAATTAAAACATTGTAAATAGTTGCCAAGGGCAGCTTCAAGGTCTATAATCTCCTTGAACGTGCAACCAGCACGGAGAGAGACTGCACAGCTTTTGTATTCGGACAACATCGAATCTTATATAGTTTTATCAGCTGAATCTGAAGAACACACTTTTATCAACATAGATTTCAGGGTTTCTCAAGATAGAAAAGTCTAGCTTGTTCCGGATTTAAAATACCCACCCTGTAACTTATGGTCAAGTTATGGGCTTATCTGTAATTTGTTGCAAATATTCAGTGTTGCACAATACGAATATTTGGTCAATTCAAGTGGCAAAAATCGTTAAATTAATATTTACATGATTTTTCAGGCCAAATAATCCGTTTGGTCTCCCAGAAATGAATATCTTAGTAATGGTATAAAGTATTCAAATTATTCCCTGATACCTAAACATTGTATCATAAGTAGCAGCTATTCATGTTGGGGTAGCTAAGTACCCCTGGAATGTCTTTATATAAATATAAATAACGAAGGCCTCATAAAAAACAACATTTATGTACATGTAAAAAATAGAGTTCGTAGTCCAAAACTATTCAGTATGGTACTTTATACTTAAATGATTTAAAACTACTATTTATAATTTATTTTTTTGGGAGGGAATGAATAAGGTGGTTTTCTTTTTCTATCCAATTTATATATTATATAGATACTCGTACAGGTTGGTAATAGTAATGTGTTACTTTGTTTGATAACATCTAGATGCTTGTTTGTTTTTATTTTTTAACTAAGAGGATGATGACAAACGAAAATGATATAATATTCTATGTAAAAAAAAACGAATTATTTATTTACATCATAATTTACAAAAAAGAAAAAAAAACCTAATTTTTTCTCATCAGACAAAGAGCTAAATTTGAAATGATTCTGTGATGAGTTTGTGATTCCATTTGTATTGTGTTATTATTATTGAAGAATAAGAAAAATCCAAAGTATTTTATTGAACACTTCTACGCTTTAGAAAAAGAAGAAAAAAGATTCAATCTTGACTCGTATAAATCAACGTCTAAGAATTTAGGAATGTTTATTTATTCTTCGACTGTGTGCTTTTTAGATTAATTCAATGAGTGTTTGAATGAAGGAAATAAATAGTTATTAACATATTATATGAATACTATAGGAATACTGGATGGGTTTGTGTGCATATGAACATATTGTGAGACATCGAAATCCAGACCATGAAAAAAAACACACACACACATTAAAATCTGTCCTTTTGATACCTAATGCTTCGTTCTAACGAAAAAAAAGTACGTTTCTTTCCAAGATTATGATGTGGGCATTATAGTATCTAAATCCATTCCTCTGTCAGCGTCTGTTTGTGACGTCAGCTTGGTTAATATTGATCCTTTTGATAGCCTATACAATCAAATTTGATAAGAATAAAATCCTAAAATGTTGTGAAATACTTCCATTGTCAGGATAGGACTGACAAATATTTGGACTGTCTGTCAAAAATTGATCGATCTATGTATAGAAAACTAGTTATATCAAATTGAATTTGATATAATGGTGGTATCTGTTGCTATCAGGGACCATACAGGTTGTATTAGTCTTAGTTAATATAATAGATCCATGCAATAGTTGAAAAATTTAATTTAAGTTTATGACGAAATAATACCCAGATAATTTTTTGTTTCAAATTATGAAAAAAAAATGACAACCTAAGTTCATTTTTTTAGAAAAACTTTGTATTTTCGCTAAATTTCACAATAACAGTTATTTAAGCGGAGATGTATTATCACCTATACACCCCTGTCCTTTTGTAGTAACGGGCTGGAATGAATTTTTGATATATTTACAGAGAGGATGTAATAGTTAAATTAAGACAAAGTTTTTTATTGGGATACGGTTTTTTAAAGGTGTATTGTTTTGATTTTTATTATTTTAAAGCCATTTGTTGAAACTGTCCATTTTATTGAATAAATATATCAACTGTAGGTTGATCAAAAAATTAAGTGATTCTTAGACAATAAAGTCATTCTTTTAACTGTTGAACTATATTTTATTTAATAGAATTTAATTTCTCCCACATTAACAGGAGTTTATTGGAGTTCATCCAATTAATGTTAAGGTCACTAATAAGTGATGTGATTTTCATTGTACCACTTAACCTCTCACTCAAAAAAAGAAAAGAAGGAAACGACATTATCCTCCAATGTAACTATTAGCCAATTCTTCTCAAATGCTAAACTAGACTATACATAATAAGAGTTTATTTGAATTGAACCAATCAACTATCACAAAAACTAATATGGGAATATGTAGTACAGAATTCGAGAGCTGATAAATTATATTGGGATATCTTATCTTTGTCACCCTGAACCGTTTATACCAAATATGAGCGTGAGAAGTTACGTGTCTTTGGCAATTTTGTATGGTTTATCTACAGTGCATGGTTGCATACATGCACCACAGCCGCAGATACTCTATTGAATGATTTCTGTCTGTGCTAGAAATCCCAGCAATATAAAGTAATCAATTCAACCCATGTCTAAGAGGATCATATCTGCTCTATCTCGTTATCTCTGGTATTTAACCACATAAATGGAACCACTTGCGCTCTTCAGGGATTTAAGTCCATCAAGTGAGCGATTAATATGGCTAAGAGGCTCATAGTAATGAAATATAAACTCGGTGACAAAGAGGACATACATACAAATCGCTTTGGTACAGATTTGGGAAACGACGTTTTCAATTAAGATAACACAGTCTACGACACTTACTCCTGACTCATCTTTACACTACTGGGCGTAAAAACTAATTTCCTTACCAAAAAGTCACAGAGTGGATAAATATGTTTTCTTATATGTCTTCCAAACCAAAGACAAATTCCATTAACGTCATTAATGACTATGCTAAAAGAGGCGTAATGTAAGCTCGGACTTTACTGGTGTTACTAAATTAGAAGAAATTTTACAGAATGTTTTACAAGAAGTAGAAACAGATCAGATCACGCAAATAAAGCTAATGTAATACTAAGAGAACATGAAAAGCTGTGAAGTTTATCACTTTGTAAATTATGTATTTACCTTTGATTTGTTTATTTCGGACTTTAGCCATCAAAAAAACAAAATTCTAGAATTTATTAATGAACCTTGAAAACAAATAATACTATTTGATGTCTTATGTATTGTGCAAGTAAGTAAACAGGAAATATATTTCTTATTGTTTAAAATACTTTGTCTCATTTATCTAGTGTATGGACATAAATCTTTGTAATATTCCCATTTTTTACACTTGATGTGTGTTTTTATTATAAGTAGAACATTTTAATTAAACCGCCAAAGGAATATTTTTACTTGGAGGGGGGTCTGATGCACACCCTAGTGTAGGTAAATATAAACATTACGATTCTATATGAGTTAAAAATTGTGAGTACGTCTTTTCAAGTTTTCAAGCAACAAAGTGAACACCACAATGATCAATATTTGTACAAAGTACTGGTTTAGATACACATATTTTTGTCCACTAGAGGCGTTAAGTACTCTTTCATATTACTCTATAACTATCTTCGCAACCTCCATGAAATCACACTTTCAAATGAATCAACGAGGTGAATTCTGCAGGGAAGAAAAATGTTCTTACGCCCTGAGGGGAAATGGCAGAAAGTAATAAAGTGATGTCATTTGTGATATCATAATAAGTGAGATCTTTTGTATAAACATATATTTAATCAGAATCATGAATCTACTCTAGGTAACAGGTGCGTTTTTAAAGCTCAATTAATGTTTGAATCCAACACTAATAAATATCCAGCACCATCTTTTATTGTGCTAATAAAAGCAATTATGCCTACAAAATGGGAGACAACGTTACGACTATTAAAAAGACATAATATAAAATATGTTCCATATAAAATTTGGAATAATGACCCAATAATGGTCGTTTATACTTTTTTCTACTTTTTTTTAATTGATACATTTAGTAAATGATGAATTTAACTCTGTATTCTGAGAATATAAAATGTACACCCAAGATGTTGTTCGTCAAGACATAAGCAAGCTAAAATATTTTTTCTCAAAGTTTAGTGTAACTTTCACTTCTAATTATCGACGAATTATTGTCCATTTCTAAGAGCAAGCTCATTCTATTAACCCTTTTGAGGTTTCAAATAAAGATTATAAGCTATAGTTAAAGTTATCAAATATCGTAACTTACCTCAAAATTTTGAAGAAAAAACCCTATAATAGACTTAAATATGTCTATGAAATATTTGACTGTATGTAAAAATATCAATTTAGATATTACACTTTTCTTAATTTTTGTTCAAGATTGTTTTATGTTGACAAACCACATCCATTGATGAAACAAATATTACAATTTTGTAAATAATTCACATTGAAAAAATAGACGCATTCATAGCCATCATGAAAATACAGTCCTCTCAGTATAAGCATGCACCCTTTTAATTACCAATTTAATATGTACACCATTCATAAATAAATAAAACTTATTATGTATAACTGACTTCTTGATTACAAATAATGCCTCAACTATTTATAAAAAATTTTCATTATCTTCCATAATGAACAATGACAATTTTTAACTTTTTTAGAAGTGACTAGCAGGTTTAATAAATTATTTTCCTAGATTATGATCCTATTCTCCGACAATGGCGTACTTCAAATATTCAATATTTAAGTGTATTTTGTCATTGACCATTATTGTCAGATAAACCTATATAAAATAATCTATAAGGTAGAAATCTGACGAGAAAAAGGCCATAAATCCTAGACAAAAAGCAAATATTTGACGAAAACTACTTTTGAGTCATCTTTGAGCCATGGCTAGGGGCTGAACCTTCCTGAAATTCATACTTTTTGTGGCATGGGATATTAAACTGAATGCAAGTAATGGCAACTAGGTCCAAAATGAGTTGATTTTTAATTATCTTTCGATGAAAATTACCAAAAGCTTATTCCATTCAACGAAATAACTCCATAGTTAATATTAGAACGTGTATCTTTGTAAATAAATACTAAAATAACTACAATTTTGAATCATTGAGTTTTCCCTTCCTTATTTCACATTAAATTACCAAGGGATCCTAAGAAAATGAGAAAGATATACTTAAATTTCGATTTTTTATTTAGAAAATATATTTTTATTTATGTTTACTTTTTATGAACTCAACACTAAAATCACATGAACAATTTGAGTTTTTCTTTTTTTTTAATACCAAATATGACATTTTTTTTTATTTTCTTTGTCAAAATAAAAATCAATAGTAATTATCTCAATTTTGAGATTAATTATCCTAATTATTTTGCCAAAATTTTAAGAGTTTGACAACAACCGCTGTCCTTATGTACAATGTACACGGAGTCCTTATTTTTTTATGTTAAATTGTGGTATTATTAATTTCAATGCAATACAAAATTTATTTGTCAACGAATGTTATTTGCTTAACCATAACGAGACAAAGACAAAATAAAACTTCTTCTTTTAATATTTCGTGTTAATAAATATTTTTTTTTTTTGGCAAAATAAAGACGAGACTAAATATGACGAAAATGGGACGAAATCTAGTGTTGAGAGCCAAATTGCATTACTAAGAAATTAGAAATATTATTGTTAATGTCTATACCATCCTAAATTTAAATATTTAATGTAGCAATTAAAAACTGAGAAATTCAGACACTTGAAATGAATTTCCCAATTCCGTTTTATGGTAAAAATTGGAAAAACCATTATTCATAATGAAAAAAACGTAGTTTCATAGTTAAATTATGTAAAGCAAATATTTTATTTACAACAATTTGACTCTCAGCCCATAAAATGTGATGGAACCACACAAAATGAACACAGAAACGAAGGCCTTAGAAAAGGTGTCTCTATTTAAAAAAAAGATTAAATGTATCAAATTTAGCATTGTATCCGTGAATGATCCAAATTTTTGGAAATTTATCAATGTTGTTGTTTTCCCCATAACCTCATGTATTAGATACATTAGAAATAAGCTTTCTCATTTCCTATATTTTTTTATGAAGAATTAAAACATTGTCATCTCGTCCTTAATAAACCTTTATTCGCAATTCTCATTTTTATCATTCTCACTAATAATACACGGGTTGATATTTTTAGAGCCCACAGATACCTCTTTTTGAAACTTCGTAACCCAATCCGACCCATAACAAAAAAGAAATACAGTTGAATATGTATTGTATTATTCTTGTAGTACATTTGTATTATTGTATCATTTTTGTTCTTCTTTAGACATCCTTTTTCATCAATGCATATATAAAATTTATTCTTCAACATTTATTTAATAATTAATTTAGTGCATTATTTATAATTAAATTAAGCTTATCTGAGGAAATATTTAAATGGTGGATTTTTCGGGAAACGGAATATTTCTTGGGAATTACCAGTATGTGTAAAAACCTAATATATCGCCGGAAAACGTGATTCCGAAAGAAAATCTATTTACATATATATATTATACTAATAATATAGATAATCCATACCAAACCTAAACACAGCCATGGCAAATCAATTTTTTCCAACTCTCTTTGTATACTTACTAATGTAGTATATATATATACACAATATGTATTTGGCGATTATATATAATTAATAGATCTATATTCCATTCTAGAAAGTTTCTTATCGAAAATTGTCAATTTGTACGTATAATTTAAATATGTAGGGTAATAAAATGACTTATAAGAATATATAGAATATAATTTCTCATTTCCCAAGAAATTGTTTTTAAGCAGTATCTCGGAATATATCGACATCCCGTTAGTAAATATAAATTCTGTAAAATTTAAGTATCAATTTTCATATTTTAAGAAGAATTAATTCATTTTAAAATAGTCTTACCCATAATTTATCAATTCTCATTTCCTATATTTTTTGTTACACGTTATAGTGCTCGGATTGCTTCTTCCAAATGTATTTAATGTATATTTTAATGAATATTCTAAAGCCGTGGGCCCTGTTTTTTTGCATTCTGTAATCCCGCCCTTTCAAATTATACATTTATATAATTTCGGTTCAGAGTCATATTTTTAAATGAAATAATTATATAAATGAAAATTAAGGATTAGAACAATTGATATAGAGTTCTTTGTAAATCTAATTGTAATGAAAATCAAAAAAAAATTAATGGTATTTTATAGAAGGTAATATTTTCTGCCTAATAATCGACTGATTTATATTTCATATCAAAACAGTTTCAAAGAACCTTCCCTTGTATATTTATTAAATATTATATTAGAAAAATGTAAGTAATAAAAAAATTTAATTTTTTTTTTCCATCAAATCTTGTAAAATTAATTTTACCTATAATATAAATCAATTGATAAATAGATTTTCTTCCATATATGATCCAACATTTTTTGGACTTTTGAATGATTAGACACAATTTTAAGGAACTGTATTCATGATAAATTAATAAATAACTTATTTATTAGAAAATCTGGAATGTTTTTTATGAATTATTATTACTTTAAATTTTCATCCATATAGTTATTTCATTTCAAAATATGGCTTTGAATCGAAGTTATATTTAAAACGTGGGATTAAAGAAAAAGGTTTTAAAGGCTAAACCCACTACAATTAAAAATCTTACTTGACATTTTTGTTTTCTATAGCTCAAACAACAATAATAAATGTTGATTTTAGCAGGTGAGCAAACATAGTGTAATTAAATGAAAATTATATTATAAAATAATTAAATGGGGGATTACCCGGGAATTTTGGGTAGGTGTGTCACTCCAATAAATCTTGATAAACCTATGTTCAGGAGCCAGTCAATGAAAACTGAAAAAGTCACTGCTTAGTGCATGTGACCTCTTACACCAGATCTTTTATTTTGTAACACTTTTTTCACAGTGGATATGACTGCTTAGTGTAATGCCACGCTTAAAACAGGTGGCCGTAAGGACCAGGTTAGACTGTATGTTTTTAAAGAGGTAGAAAACAAGCATTGTCTGTTCAGTGTAAAAATTATCAGGTAAATTCTCATGTGAGTTTTGACTTATATTTCTACGATTCACACGCAATTTTTTCCAATTTTTTTTTCTATATGTGAGAGTTTTTTTTGTTTTTTTTTGTGAATAATATCTTTTTGAAGGATTGATGAGATAGAAGAGTAAGAAGAAGAAATTACAAAAATAAATAGATCAATTCCAAGTCTCTTATGAACCATTATTTCCAAGTACTTATAGTCATACTTAAAAGTACTTGGTTTCACTTGTTCTATAGTCTTGACCACCCAATGAAATATAGCAATTATTATTATAGTATTATTATTATAGTATTATTATTTTAGGGTACCCTACCTATTAAGTTAATGAAATAATTATATGTACTTCATTTACTCTGTTTGTTGTCAGCGTATACCTAAATTAAAATTTTTGCAGGCATGATATAAAAAATCCATGCAAAATCATGATTTTAAAAACATAAAATTCTCACAAATATACATACATAATATAAAAGTCATCAAAACAAGGAGTTTTATACTATTTCTTAGTGATGTATCGCATGCATGCATTTGTAGAATGTTTGCATTTTAGAAATATTAGCATCTTCATTAGCTGTGAAAGAAATATCCACATTCTCATCTGCAGTTTAAAAATGTGGGCACCAATATTTCCCATTCAGATTTATTGAGGAACCAGTACTGTAATTAGGAGGCATTAGGGGATGTGTCCAACCAAAACGATGCCCCAAGTGAAATATATATGGTTAAACGTATATTATGTGGTTATGCAAAATAAACTAAGGCTCTGTTTCCAAGACAATGTCGTATTTCATTTGACCGGAGTAAATAAGGGCATTTTGCGTGTAAAAATTAACTTCTCACCTTAATATGCACAATACGATTATACAAGTTATAACTTGTACAAAGTTCTTGTACAAGCCATTTTACCCGTAACGTCGTCAGATTCTTCCACTCTAAAAACCATTAGAGGTGAAACGTAACACCGGCTTCGTCTGGATAAGAATCCAAAACAGATAAGTATAATGCAGGTTTTTGTTGACGGGGCCTATAAAGCAGCTTCTTGATACAGGTTACCTTTTAAACCAGGGGTCCTATTTTGTAGCAATTCTATATTTTAAACTAAATATCCCCACTTAGTGTAGATGTGAAGCTTAAAACATGTTGCCGTTAGACTAGGTTTCACTTATAAAGATAATTTAAATTTTATCAGATTAAAACTGCACAATATTGATTACATTCTAAATTATTGTGTTTAACATTCATTTATTTTTAAATGCACCCCCAGATATGTCACTATTGAGGACTGGGTTATAATTTCATAAATGTTAATTTAATTGACATATATTATTCACGTTTTTTTAATGCATGCATATAATTTGTCTCATTACTACTCGACATCTCTTTTTTTCCTTCCACTAAATTTCCTTTAATTTCTGCTATTTTAAAAAAATATCTTTTTGAGTTTTGTTATCCTGGAAAGTAATATCTTGCAGTCCGTCCTGCCCATTCAACAATCTTAAGTGCCCAGCTTTATCCAGCTCATACACAACGATAAACAAGTATAATCGAGGATAACTTTTGAAGAATTGAAATACATATCACATAAAGAAAATGAGTTTAGACGAATGTTTGCGCTCTACTAAGTGCCCATTCTATTTTATAGTAAATATTTTGGAAATGATGGAACTGTGGACCCTGAATTACAATTTGTGAAGACTTGCTAGCCATAATACAAAACAAAAATCATTGAATTACAATGAACCACATAAAAATGATCAATTACAATAGTGAACAAATTTAAAAATTGAACAAATGTACACAAATGTTTTTTTCAAGAAACAAATTTTAATAGTTTAAAAAATATACAAATACTTTTTTCACACAACGTATCTTAAATTACTATTAAAATATTCATTTTTGAAGTTGATCTTTTTTTTCTTATAAATTTGTTATGTCTTCCTTTTCGACAAACTATGATTTTTGTAATTGTAACCAAAAATGATGAATTAAGTAGACGGTTAAAGAAAAGGTTTCTGTTGTTGTTGTTTTTTTCTCTCTAATCATGAATATTTATTGGAAACAAATATTTGTAAAAAAAACCACCAAAGCAAACATTTTGCGTTAAAACAATCATTTTCATGTTTGCTAATGTAAAAGTAATCACCTTTAAACAGTATAATTTTATTGATTATTGTTATTACCTGTCAATACCTTTAGTACATTCATTATTTAAAATATTTCAATTTTTAGGTTGCAATTTTTACAATCTGCTTGTAGTATAAGTTAACCTTTTACTCAGCAATTTTATTTCAAACTTAACATAAATGGAAAACAAATGCAAGGTACTTATAATTTTTATTATTATTATAAATCAACTAACACTTTAAAAAAGCTCTAAACTCATTCAAATCGCAATGAAAAGGTGTTAAAAAACTGTACCATGTATGTGACGCTAAGCAGTGAAGTCTTAAAACTTGTACATAACTTATATCATTGGTATACCTATGTGTGTACTGTTTACAAATGTATACCTATATGTAGAATCATTATTGAGTATAAATTAACATTTATAAGGAACTGATTATAAGACTGAAAAAGATTATTTATACATATTAAAGTACATACCTAATAGTTATTGATGAATTTTCCATGATGATCAGAAATAGGTAAAAGGCAGATTGCTCATTAAGGATCTTTCTTTGTGATTGAGTTGAGGGAAGAGGAGGAAATCACATCATGGAATACGAATATGGAGATAATATGAATGTATCTATGTACTTATGTAGATGTACTTTACATGAAGAATCGTTTCAGGACAAAGAAATTGATAAATTCATTCTATCCAGGCTGTGCAATGTACATAATTTGTGTGATTAAAATATATTTCTACATACTATCTACAAATTTAGAACTTTCACGTAATTTTACACTTCAAATTACTCCTTTTATTTATAATATATCGGGTGGAGCCTAAAAATGTACGAATTTAACAAATTTTTCTTTCTCAAATACTGTTTAGTTATTTTTATATACAATTATTTCACAATTGGCTGTGGCATCATCACACGGAAAGATACTCAGGACTTATGGATGTAGTCCACATCCATTTCAATAAACAAAAATAAAGGAGTTTGAGCTATACTGATCAATGTTGAGAGGTTGTGCACAGACCTTGAATTTGTAAATTTTAACTTTTTATGCAAAAAAATGCATTTTTACCAAAGAATAATCAATATACAAAATAGAGCATTTTATAATACCTTAATATCTATTTTAGATCAATGCTTAATCTTGAAAACTATTAAGCATTTGGGCAGTACAAATACTGTTTCCTTTATGAAACACTGAAAGAAATCTATTGAGTAGTTTTGATTTAACTAAGATTTCTAGAAAAAAAAACCCAGATATTCAAAATATCAAATATGAAAATAAGTGTGAGTTCAAACTCGAGTACAACAACTCTGAGTAGATATACTATTAAGAACAAATATGCATATATTTGATACAAGGAATTTTGTATTTTGATTACAATCTAGTAAAATTTAATTTAATACAAAAAATGAGAATCGTTCGCTTAAGTGATATGAATGATCAAATACAATATAATCATACTTTTCGATATACATCATAGCTGCAGAAAAATAGATCCCCTATTTTTTCAATAGTAGCTTTACAAATGTGAATCTTGAGTTGTATAAGTGCAATTGGTTTCGCTAGCTGCCGTTAGAAATATAATATTTTGTACAAAAAAGCTCTTAAAACAGTTTGGTGAATGTTTGATTCAGTATTGCTTGAGTGCAACAACGCGAAAATACGCCATCTCTTGCAGTTTTTCGTCGATAAAAGCAAAAACACAAGCCAGTCGACTAAATATGTGAATCGGGTTTGTGGTCCTAATATTGTAACAGCCAATCAAGTACAATTTGGTTTTGCCTATTCTGTTCCAATAATTTTGATGCCCAAGATACACTACGCTCTGGAAGATCAATCGTCAAAATTGTAGATAAAATAATGGAAATTGTCGAGTCCAACGGTCATATAAAAACTGTTTTGATGGCCTTAATAAAGAAAAAATGTTTAAAAATCCATAAAAATAATTGATTACTTTTTAATAAAATTTATAATATGTACTTAATCATGAAAAACTTGACGATTTTTATGCAAATTAAACTATTTATACTATACCATGTGTCCGAACGAGAAAATTCCGTATTGCCTGTAACTAAAATTAGAAAAAGATTCTGTCTCCAAATGATAGCTATTCCAAGACGATTCTGATCTCAAATGACTACAAGTCTAACTTTATATGGCTTCTGAGTCCAAGTTCAGTCCGAGTACATATGCACCGAGTTCCTAAAGATATATTTATTAAGTTAAATATATATAAAAGTTATATTTTACATCCAGACATGGGTAACTTTAATTAATCTACAGTTATTTAGAAAATCAGTTTTTTTTTTCATGATTCGTCGTAACAAAGCTTAAAGGTGAATTAAAGTATAAAAAAATGACTTTAAATTTTTTTAAATTAAATAAACAGGATTTATATAAATCCCATGTATATGGGTTCAAATTTTTACAGAAAATTGTTAAAAAAATTAAAGTTGACAGTAAATTTAGTAAATCTCAAGAAAAAAAAAAGAAAAAAATGGTCAAACAGTTAACTTTTAAATTTCTGATTAAAATACACACATCTACTCAAAAGTTTTGGTCTTGTTATGGTCTAAGCTCTCAATGTTTTAGTCCTATTTTGGTCTCGGCTAAAATGATCTTGACGACAACACTACCTTTAAGTGCTGTTTGCGCTCTATTGAAGAATTAATAAAATAACCTAGGAATAAAAATAGAATATAATTAATTATCTATATTTGAGTAATACAAAATACGTAATTCAGACTTTTGTTTGATAACAAAAATCAATCTATTGACGGGCCGCATATTATATTTTAAACCAATAAAGGTTATTTGAACCAACCTGTAGTGAATGTGTTACTTCTAAAATTTCATTATATTTTGGATCGTATCAAGTTTTTTTTTTCTTAAAAAAACGTTTATTTTCTGATATAATGTACCCATAAACAATACACGGAGCCCATTAAAAACATGATACAAATTTTTATTTTTTTCAATTTTGTCTTGGAAACAAACATAACTAAAGATGGAATCTCTGCGTATGTGTACATATAGTTACTTTTTTTATGTATTCTAATAATAAATTATCACTAAAAAAAATATTTTTTTTTTTTTGCATATCAACAAGCAACTGCTGTAAGAAACAAATAAGACTAAGAAGTAAAAAATACGGGATCTCGTTGGAGTGTGTAGCGTTGAATGAAGAAAAAATTGTGATTTCTTATCGATGGAATTGGTTTCGTGAGACTTCATTTAAGAAGTAGATTTGTTATAAATTTCTTCTTGTATATTTTCTACAAATTGTAAATAGTATTTACATAGTCGTTACATTTATATCACCGAACCTTTCCTCTTAAAAAGAAACAGAAAAAAGGCCCCAAAACCACCTAGTAGTTAGCCAAATATGAGCAGATCCTTCCCAATTATCGAATTTTTATTCTATAATTGTTAAGATTTTGTTCAATTTAATTCGATCAATAGACGTTGAGAACACTAAAAATAGGGGGGGGGAAGATATATCGACAGTTGACAGCAAGATACAATGTAAATGTTTGTTCTAATGAAGTAATTAATTGCACTTATTAGTACTAATTCATTTACTGAATGCTCTTACTTAACAAATATCAGAAGATACTTCTCGCTGATTTTAACATGGAATTTTATTATATAGAAAATTACATCAAGACTAGAAACTTCTACATAAAGGATAATTAATTTATATGTGATTAAGCTAGTCATATCGAGTCATTGGAAACCCTAAGTGGATTTGCCTAGTATGAATCACTCGAATGAATAAATTGTACCATATAGGAAATGATCATGGAGATTGTTGGAAGATGAAACAAGAAGTCTAATCAAACTTTTCGAATACACATTACGTTATTTGATTATTAATCTTATTATGTGACTTAAACGTGACTAAAATATGGACTTTGTTGTAAGAGGTACTGCAGAATGTTTCGTTCCGGCAATTTTCGCCATAAGAACTTGTGCCTTTAAATATATATAATATGGCAAAAATATTTTTCTTCGCTGGAATGTAAAATACGAGGTATACATTTTTGTCATATAGCACCATTTATTGTAAAAAGCTAATAATATATGCTTGAGAAGCATTTAAAAGTTATGTCACAAGCCCAATACATGTATTTAATGAGATCGAGAATCCCACTTTCCACTTTAAAATTTAATTTACAATCCTCACCGAATTGCCCATTGTCTAAGAGCAAGATGTTCTCTCCATTGGCTAGCAACGTATATTCGAGAGGATAATTAAAAATATGGATTATTTTCAGTTGGAGTGGGAGGTGTTTGAGCATTTTTGTTGTCAATACTGTATATTTTTCGACAAGGTTGAAATACTTAGGAGTAAAGCTAAAGTGATTACATCCAAATTTGCAGGTACTTCCAAGTTATTCCATGTAAAATAGTGAATTACCAAGGACTCCAAGTGAAGGAAGACCCATTTTAATCACTAAAAAATAAGTGTAAAATTACATTTATGTTATAAGGTTTGTATTTTGCAATTTTTGTAAATGGAAATGGGAACTATTTCCCAATGAATTTTATACTATTTCTTTTTCTAATTCTAAAATATTCCTCACCTAATCGAGAGTATGGAATTGAACTCCGTTTAATTAGACTATTCCTCAAAGTCGACAAAATTGATTGTCACAATAAAAGAAGGAGAAATTGACAGATTATATGTATTTGAAAGGACGTACCTATCGGTGTTTACATAAGTCACTTAAATCAAATTCTTGGGTATCTTAATAGTAAGTCTATAAATGAATCAAATATGTTTATAAAATATTGGCTATGTTTGTAAATATAGAGTTGTATAATTAATTTTGGTCCTCTCTTTTTTTTTTTTTTCATTTCAAAAAAAAAATTATATTGACATACTACATCTGGATTTATTATATATTTCTTTTTCAAATATTATCCAAGAAAAAGACACATAACTTTCCCGTAATTCATTACAATTTAATTGTATACTTTTCGAGAAAGTATTTTATTTCTTGATCTTTCTTTCATTTGGTGATTTATTGCAATGGTTTTATAAACCTATATATATATATATTTAGGTAGAAAGAGCGTCACTTTTTGATTGCTTAATTCTCACTTAAAAGAAGATGGTTCAAATGTTGGCTATAAATAAATAAGAGATAAGTATCTTTTGTTTTATTTAACTTCTCACTCATTCACTCTTTAATGTGTTCCATAGTAGAACACCCCTTTACTACGCCATCCCCCCTTCCCTATAATGAAATAATTAAAGTATATATAAATCTTTTTATCCGAAAATTAACAATAGGTATCTTCGTTGTTTTTTGTTTTTTATATATATAAATGCTTCTAGATATTTTTATTTTTTAAATCATTATAAGACACTACTGAGCTGAGAAGAGGAGAGATTGGAATGTCGTATAAGTTATAGCTGATGGTCCAATGAGCCGAATTTGACAGATGATGATATCAACTATCATACCTAAAACATATGTAGCCCATCAAGATAAAAAAAAAAAGGCTGATAGTACTATACTCATTATTGAGTCTGGATTAAATTTGATTTCTTCGACGAATTTCAGCGCCGTTGCAAAATAAATTCAAAAATAAATTTAATGTATATTAATATAAGTATATTATGGGGATTAAACAGACAATAGATTATATTAAGAAGAAAAAAATTTTATAAAAAAGTGTTCTTAATTTTGTAAAAAATACATCGGGATTTTCTCTTTTTCTTCCTTAAGTTCTGGATTTTTTTTAAATTTGAATGTAGTCAAGAAATAGACATTCTTAAGGTGCCTCATACGACCATACTATTTACCACTAATATCTACTATTAATATTTATACCATTTGTATTAACATAATTACAGTACTCACAATTAATGTCGTACAGATAATATTATATCGTGTATATTGGTGTGCCGGTCTTTATTATGGACTGAAGACTGTAGTCACATCTAGTTCATACCTGAATATAATTGATATCAGTCCTAAGAACTTACAAGGGTACGCCCTTGATGATGTCATTCAATTGTATTTCTTCTTATTTTAGTCAGTTCTAGTATTGACAGTCTTAAGGATCGATATGATCGGTTCTAAGATTGTACTGAACCGAATAAATAAGCCCCAACACAACACTAATAGGGCATGAACAAACTAAAAAAATACAAATATCTACAAGGTGGCGTGATAGTCTGTAGTTGATTGCTTTAAATAGTAGCTTTTAAACAATCTTGCCACCCTGAGAAGAATTTTCTGAGTGCCCTCTATATGAGTAACATACATACACCTATATTTTATATTAAATAATATTGTCAAGTAGGGGGTTGTATTATTTTGGAGCAAAACGGTGCCACTCTCTGATTACAAAATATATCATTAGCCATGAATTAGGGAGAAATTCATTCCTTGGGTTAATAAACTAATCCTAATTATCAATATACAGCGTCGTAATCACCGATGAGGCCAATGGGCATAGGCATACAATAATTTTTTCAATAGTAGTATTAATCGGTTTATTAACGGTGTGTTACTCCTAGTCATTTAAAACTAGGCCTACCAATAACATAACAGTAATTATGGCATTGCTACACTGTCATTTTCTTGAAAGTTTATTTTCTTAATTATATTAGAGACCCAATATCCATTTTAAAAAAGTGCCTCATTGTAGGTTTTAATTTACATAATTATGTATCTAAAATTAACTTGTATTTACGCAGTTTTAGATACATAGGATATGGACTCCCTGACAACAATTAGGATTCATAAAATGACTTTATAATCTCTCTGGTAGTATCTTAAACCTAAAGTTGTTTTTAGAGCAGAGCAAGTAAAATATATCTAGCACAGAATTCAATAATAATTTATCAATCTTAACTGATTCAACTTTGATTATAAAAAGTAAACTACCAGAACCGATACAATCTGAGCTAAGTACTAGTATTCAGGGCCGGTTCTATGTTTTTCTCTGAGGGAGAAGGGCTAAGTTGAATATTTTTTACACGTCTGTGACTATAATGCGTAATATTTATTTTTGACTTTTTTAAGAAAATAAAGTTATATATTTTTATATATATATTTAAATGTTAGGCCTTTTATTTGACAATATTTATTTAGTGACTTTTTTTTAGAATGTATTTCATAGTTGCAACTTGAACAAGAGTTTTTATTTTTTTAGCCGTCATTATTATTATTTAATTCATTAAGATAGAACATCTAAGAGTAAAATAGCCTTATATAAACGTCATGGTAGCCAAGCGTATCTCTTTCCAACCATTTTTCAAAGATCAGGATTAACACCTTAATCTTTGGTACCTTGTGTTATGTATAAAGCAGGAAGTCATACTTTATACAACTTTGAATTTATACAGAGTGGGGAACCAAAACTTACGGGAGCGTTTAATTACAACTTTATCACGACATATTTAATTAAGTAATTTCACTACACAACCAATGGACAGCTGAAACAAAAATAAGTAAGTTTTGTTTCTAAGTGAAAAATGTCACAGCAACAATAAAAAAGTTATATGTGTCTGTACCGAGAACGCTGAAGAGACCATTAGCATCTCCATTTGGACTGCCTAAAACATCAAAAAGTCCATTAAGGAACTTAATAGTGTTTACAGCCAAGAATAGCCATATTTATGCAGCAAACATAAGGCTTACTTATGGCCGGCCTCTATATGAACGTCCTTTAGCCCTGACCTCAACCCACTGGACTTTGCAGTTTGAAACGTTATGGAGAAAACAGTCTGCTGCACCTCTAATCCAAATTTGGATTCGCTCCGAGCCACCATCATGATAGTGTGGTACACCACAGACGGAGTGTTCATCGCCAAGAGCTGTCAATCTGTTCACCGACGTGTTGAAACTCTTATTATTTGTGAAGCAGAAGATCATCAATAAACAATATAGCTTCATATGGTATTTAAAAATATCACAAAGTGATTTTGAGTTGTTTTTCATTGATTCCATGAAAATCACGTTGTTTGTATTTTAATCATACTACTGCAAGTTTTGCGTCCCAACTCTATATGAATTATATTTACTATAAAAAATATCGAAAAGTACCGATATAGTGATATTTTTTGTGTGTACCAGGACCGGTAAAAAATATTAGTATTGTGACTGTGCGAGTAGTACATGCATACTTTTGACAAGTCACCCTGTGCTCCTGCCTTAAGTCGGATAAGTGAATTAATTAATCTTTTTTTAAAGAAAAACTTAAGAAATAAGACTTTTCGTTCTTATTATTCTTCTTCTTCGTTTCGTTCTAACGACTAGAGGTACAACAAGAAGAAGAGAGGATTATAAAATCTTAATTTGTCACCTTAACGTATTTACTCATGCGATTAAGTCAGGAGGTAAATAATCACACTAATCATACTCAAAGACTACCTACCTAATCAAATTACGTCCTCACGTGCAAAAGACTTCACTTTTGTAAGTACAAAAAGGTAAAATTAACTAAAACAAATAAATACGATATATGTAATGTAAGTATAATTCTTCTTCTCTGACGCCCTTCAACGTAATTATCACGTCTTTCCGTATTTGGGCCTACAAAAAAATTAATTAATTTTTCTTATCTTGAAGGAGAGAAAAAAAAAAATGATATATAAATTTCACATGTATAATTAATATTTTTTTATAATTAAAAAAAATATTAATATTTTTTCCCCAATTTTTATATATGTATTATATTTCTAAGCTGGAAATAAATGAGGGCATCAGTAACCTTTGACCAATTATTGCAATTATTAAATAGTATAATTATTTGCCAAATATTAGGCTACTCAATTACCTTTCAATAGAATCCCCTTCTTCCCTATATTATTTTTTTATTTTATTGCACTCATCAAAGATAATTAAATCCGTTAAAAATGGTTAAAAAGTTTTTATTTTATTTTCTTGCATTTTTTTTTCTTTTTTTTGACAACGATTGATCTTAATGAGGTCGTAAAAAAAAAATAGATCACACATGAATATGTTAATATTGGTTGGGGTGGGCAAGCCTTTAAAGCCAGATTTGGAATCTCCAAATTAGTTCAGAGGCATTTGCTTCCATTTAGAATGAGGGTCTGTCTGCTATCAACTGCGGATTTGAAAAAATGGGGGAAAAAATCAACAATGAAACAGTTTCAAAATTATTTGGAGAGGAGAAACATAAAAAAAAGACCAAAAAGACAGCATCAATGCCCGTGTGAAACAAATGCTTAGGAGCACCTGAGAAGTGGTTTAAATACCGCCTTTTATCAGGAACTTCTGAGAGTTTTTAAATACCAAAGACGTTTGTGCTCATTTTGTAACATAGATTACGAAAAAAGGAACCACCTTTTTTTGGACTGTGTCATATTAAAGGACCTGTACAAACAGGTCGCACAGCTTCTTTTATATAATTTTAAGGCCAAGAATAATCGAGAAGACTTTTTATTATATTTTAAAGGCAAGGACGAAGATAAAGTCAACAGCATAATAACAAAAACCCAAAGAGTTATTTATGCTAAAGGGACAACAAAAGATACAGATCTCTGAGGTGCAATTCCTACGATAAAATTAGCGATCAAAGTTTTTAAATCAATTAAATAACTGTTTTGAATTATTATTTAAATGTTGTTTTTTATTTTCTTTTTAATATAATTTTAGGGGTATATTGTAAAAATGTACTGTAATGTTATTGATATCATAATTAATGAAATAAAGGATGCCATATGGCCCAGAAAAAAAATATTTGTTTGGGTTATTTTTTAATTAAATTATATAGAGTCAAATCTATAGGTATTAAGCTGTCAGTCATAGAGAATTGAAAAATTTATCGTTTTTTATAGGCAGGCTGAGTTCTTGATATGAGTAATGTGGGTCACAACACAGGATGGCATGAGTAAAATCAAAAAAAGTAATTGTTTCTTTCATATTCTTTGGTGTTTGTACTGATCACTTTTATGTCAAGTCAACATCCTTTCCAAACAGAAATTTACTTTTTTCCTTTTAACAATAAGAATTACATAGGCACTTCTATGATGCATTTGATGAGTCCGTGATGACTGAAAAAACTGGAAGTGATATTTTCAATGCAGCTCTTGACGCTGCAACATCTGCCATTCAAGAAAGATTTTCCATATTGGAAAAGGTAGGAGAGAGGTTTGAACTGTTGACACATTTCCAAAGTCTCATAGGTGATACGCTGGCTGAACAATGTATGACCCTCAGTGTGACACGTTACTTTTAGCGGAAACATTACTTGGATAATGCTTAACTTGCACAAAATATGAAAAACTTGCCATAAAAGGTCATATCAAGTACTGGAGCCACTGACATTTGTCCAAGTAAGGGAGCTTTCTGAAATATTTTCAAGTGTGTGGACTGCTCTAAAAATTGGTCTCACTCTTCCAGTCCCTAAAATTGAGAAGATTTTTTCAAAGCTAAAACTCATCAAAACTTACATAGGGTCAACCATGTCATAAGAACACCTTACTGGTCTGAACATCATCACTATCAATCAAACAGCTGCTGATCAGATCTGATATGATAATATAATTAATAAGTTTGCATCAAGAAAGGCTAGAAGACATAGGGAGTTGTGCGGTTTATACGTTTGTTATTTCACGTTCTGTAGATATTGTGTAATTTTGGGTTTTTGCAATTCAGGAAAATTCGTCTCAGTTATTATTATAATTTAGTCGTTTTAATTATTGGTATATATTTATATTATGGGTGTTACTGTGTGTGGCTTTTATAAAATATTTATTTTGTATTATTTACTTATTTTTAGGGGGAGGGTCAGTATTTGCTCAGGGCATTATAAAAGCTAGGACCGCCACTAAGTGCAAGTAATTTCTTAAACCAAGTTCCCTATTTTGTAACAATTCTAAATTTGAAAATAGTGGATAAACTAATATAACAAAGAATAAAGTCTGTTTTTTTCCCCCTTACTTACAAAGTGTTTTTTTTTTTTTTTGATGAGATGATCCTCCTTTTGACGACGATAGATCTTAATGAGGTCTTAAAAAGTTAGATCACACATGAGTATACGAATTTTGGTTGGGGTTATTTTTGCATTTCTAATTAAATTATATATACGTATATATATTTCCATTTGCTTAAAAAAAAGAAAAGATCCTTTAATTCTTCGTGGGGTCTTTTTTTTGTTCTGATTGTGTGTTGTTTGTTTTATATATATAATGTTAGTACGTATGAATTCATGAAAGATAATTTTCTCTGGGTTGTACTATTTTAAAATTTATTGTATATGTTGTGGTCGTTAAGATTGATGAGTGATTCCACATGTTTAAGAGGTAGGTACCTATAAAAGGCATGTCTTTAGAAACTTATAAATAATGCACTTGAAAATAAATTTAAAAATAGAAAACGCTTTAATGTAGTATAATACTCAAATACTACCGTTAAAACCCAATTACGTATTATGCATAGTGAAACAATCAAATTTTATATCGGTCATTCCACACTAAAACGACCACACGAGCTCACCATTGGTTCAATGGCAGGGATGTTTGTGGAAATTGTGTGAAGAGAAAAACTGTCAGCCATGATTTGAAAGATAGTTCTTACCTCAAAACTATGAAAAGATATGATAGATATGAAAGAGTAAAGTAACAGATCAGGAGGGTTCTTTCTCGACTTGAAATCCCTTATGGTCTTGAGGGATCAGATATTTTACGAAGAAAAACATTAAAAAGTTTTTGATAAATGACAAACCTTGATAGCTTGTCTCAAATTTGAGGTCCGAAAAGTATCTCCAAATATTGTAATTTTGGCTTTGAACGAATTGAAGACCACACAGTTCAAAGATTTTTCTTTCTGTAGTCATGCTTTTAGATTTGAAAATAAAAATGTACTGTATTGCATCATTTTTTAATTTTTCTTATTCTGTTTAACTGAGACCGCTGTTGATTGTTTGTTATCACGTCTTATATTAACATGTTCTTAAAGAAACAAAAATGTGTAAAAACTACATTTATTGCACTAAATTAAAGTGGATTAGTAAATTATAGGTATTAATGATAAAGGGCATCTCCAGAATTTTATTTGAGAGGAGGCAGGGCTGTGACTAGGATTTTTCTCAAATGAAATATTTTAATAATGACATTTTTTAGAATTTTTATATATAAATGCCAAATAACTTATTTTTTAGAAACAACAAAAAACCATTATGTTTAAATTTTTTATTTACAATTGTTTCAGAAGAAACTAAATTTGAACTTTTAGAACAGACAAATTGGAAAAAATGATGTAGCAAATATTTTTGCAAAAATATTGATATGCAGATTTTTCACAAATGAGATATACCTAAATGTAGAAATACCTATAAAATATTGAAGTTTGAAACTTGCAGTCCTTATATCGTATGGGAATATTATAATGTGAATACAACTTTTTATGAGATGTCAATACTAATTTACGAATGCAAGTGT